>NW_023270320.1:20733676-20892490 GCF_011800145.1 Mirounga leonina | reverse complement strand
TTCCTTCCTTCCTTCCTTCCTTCCTTCCTTCCTTCCTTCCTTCCTTCTCTTTCTTCCTTCCTTCCTTCCTTTCCTTCCATCAGTATGGACTCAAAACTTAACTTTATTCAATAGGTTATAATCCATTACCATTAATATATTAATGTTTAATTTGCCCCAGTGTTGGTCAGTGGGAGCTACTTCAAGCCAAATTCTAAGTCCTTTTGATTTGTGCTCATCTTATTTTGAGCATATCTTTACAGATACAGTAAGATGTTCCTGACTCATCTTGCACTTTTCTTGCCTCAATTTTGGAACCAGCATTTCCCCAAGGAATTCAAATTCTATTTAATGGATAAAAGGTAATTAGAAACAATGATCTGGGTAACAGGTGTGCTCTTTGCTAAAAGCTCTTCTGGGCCTTGTGAGCAGCCATATCTAGGAAATTATATACACATGTACATACACAAATACATATATTTAGATTTATTTCCACATCTCTAACTGCTACTTTCTGTATCAGTAGCTTAGTTAGTTTGGACTGCTATAATAAATTACCATCTTAGACTGTGTGGCTCAAACAACAAGCATTTATTTTTCAAGTTCTGAGGCTGGAAATCCAAGATTTGGGTGCCAGCATGGTCAGGTTTTTGGTGAGAACTCTCTTCCTGGTTTACAGACGGCTGTCTTCTTACTGTGTCCTCACATGGTGAAAAGAGAGGTAGCTGGCTTCTTCTTCTTATAAGAGCACTATTCTCATTCATGAGGGCTGCATCATTATCACGCCCCCCACCCCAAAGCTCCACCTCCAAATAATATCACATTGGGATTAGAGTTTCAACAATGAATTTGGGGATGGACACAAACATTCAGTCCATTATAATGTATAAATATATGTCTAGATATGAAAAGCCATGAGTTAATATTTGTATCTCCAATCCCAGCCCAATAGCACAGGATACACTTCATTCTTCCCCCTTTCAATATTTCCAATTCTCTTCACCAAAAATAAGAAACCCGATTTTCATTATCCTCAATATATTTATATACTTGCTCAAGTCTAGAATACACAGAGAGTAGTTTTGGAATTGCTAATCCCCTGAGAAAAGCAAACCTACTAGAGTTAATGTTTGTTTTGGGTCCTTTGTCTTTGAGGTAAAATTTCAATGCCATGAAATGCACAAATCTTAAGTATACTGTTTTAATCCATTAGGGCTGCTGTAAGAAAGTATCATAAACTGGGTGGCTTATAAACAAAAGAAACTTGTTTTTCACAGTTCTGGATGCTCAAAATCCAAAATTAGAGTGCCAGCTTGTTCAGGTCCTGGTGAGAGCCCTCTTCCTGCTTGCAGACTGACTTCACACTATCCTCACAGGGGGGAAAGAGGTTAAGGGCTCTCTGGGGTCTCTTTGAAGGGCACCAACACCATTCTTGAAGGCTCCACTCTCATGACCTTATTACCTGTTATAAGCTCTACCTCCTAAAAGTATCACACCGAAGGGTAGAATTCCAACATATGAGTTTTGGGGGAACACAAAACATTCATTCCATAATACACACAATTTGATGAGTAGAACATTTCCTCACCCCATAAAGTTCCCTTATACTTCCTCCTAATTATCACCTCGCCAGAGACAAATGCTCTTCTAGTTTTTTTTATCCCAGATTTATTTTTTCAGTATAGATATTTTAACCTATTCAAGAAATTCATATAAGTGTCATAAAGTTCACCAATTCCACTTCTGGGTATAAACCCAAAGAAAATGAAAACATCAATTTGAAAATATATATGCACCCCTATGTGCACTGCAGCATGATATATTATAGCCAAGATATAATACATAGTAGCTTAAGTGTCCACTCATAGATGAATGGATAAAGAAAATGTGGTACATATACATCTATCTCACTATCTATGCACACACATACACACACATATATAGATCTCTATATACACAATATATACATATATACACATGCATACACACATAATGAAGTATCACTCGACCATAAGAAAGAATAAAATCTTGCCATTTGTGACAACAACATGGATGGATCTAGAGACCACTATGTGAAGTAAGTCAGACAAGAAAAGACAGATATTGTATGATTTTACTTATACGTGGAATCTAAAAAAACAAAACAAATGAACAAACAAAGTTAAACAGAAACAGACTCATAAATACAGAGAACAAACTGGTGGTTGCTACTGGGGAGAAGAACGGGGGATGAATAGGTGAAGGGGATTAAGAGGTACAAACTTTCAGTTATAAAATAAATAAGTTACAGGGATGTAATGCACAGCATAGGGAATATAATCAATAATACTGTAATCACTTCGTATAGGGACAGATAACTACCCTTATCATGGTGAGCATTTTGTAATGTATATAAATGTTGAATCACTATGCTATACACCTAAAACTAATATAATATTCTGTATCAACTATACGTCAATTTTTAAAAAATCATGCAAGTGGAATCATACAGTGATACACTTTGTATCTAGGTTCTATTTTTCACTGAGCATAATGTCCAAGATTCATCTATGTTTTTAGGTATTCTTTTCTTCTGGATAATTTTCCAGTGTTTGAATATACCACAATTTGCTTACCTAATCACCTATTAATAAGCATTTGGATTGTTTTCAGTTTTTGATGGCTATGAATGTTCTTGTTCATGCCCTTTTCATTCTTCTTTGGTAAATAGGAGTATAGTTTCTGAGTCATAGGGTAGATGTATGCTTAACTTTAAAAAGAAATTGCCAAATCTTTTCTAAGTGGTTGTACCATTTTGCAATTTATGGGAGTTCCACCACATTTTGGCTGATACTTGGTATTTTTAGAGTTTTTAATTTTAGCCATTCTATTGGGTATGGAATAGTATCTCATTGCAGTTTTTTAAAAATTTTATTTTAATTCCATACAGTTAATACACAGTGTTATATTAGTTTCAGGTGTACAATATAGTGACTCAGAAATTCTATACATTACTCCTTGCTCATCATGATATGTGTACTCTTAATTCCCATCACATAGTTCACCCATTCCCCCACCCACCTCACCTCTGGTAACCATCAGTTTGTTCTTTATAGTGAAAGGTCTGTTTACTTGGTTTCTCTCCCTCCCCACCTTCCTTTGCTTACTTAATATTGCAGTTTTAATTTACATCTCTCTGATGAACAATAATATTGAGCACTTTATTGTGTTTATTTGACATTCATAAAATTTCCTTTGTCATGTGTCTCTTAAAATTTTTTATCAACTTTTTTCTTGGATTTATGTCTTTTTTAAAGATTTTATTTATTTATTTATTTATTTATTTGAGAGAGAGAGAGCAAGTGTCTGAACACACATGCATGCAAATGAGCAGGGGGAGGGACAGAGGCGAAGGGAGAGGGATAAGCAGACTCTGTGGGCTGACTGCAGAGCCATAACTGGGGCTCCATCTCAGGACCCTGAGATCATGACCTGAGCTGAAACCAAGTGTTGGATGCTCAACCAACTGAGCCACCCAGCAGCCACTTGGATTTATGTCTTTTTATTATTGAGTTGTAGCGCTCATTCTAAAATTCTGAATAGAAGTCCATTGTCAGATATATTTTAACATACATTTCCCAGGCTGTGGTATCCTATTCATTTCCTTAAGTCTCTCTTGATAAGAAGTTTTTAATTTTTAATTTTGAGGAAGTTTAATTTATCAATTTTCTTCTATGTTTGTTTCTTTCTCTATCCTATCTAAGAAATCGTTGCCTTCCTCCAGGTTTTGACAATATACTTATGTTTTCCCTTTAGAATCTCTATAATTCATCCTTTACATTTAGGTTTGTGATTTATCTTGAATTAATGAGGTAGAGGTTATAGTTCTTTTGTTTTCATGTGGATATTTAGTTTTCCAAATAATTTATTGAAGACTTCCTGTCCTCACTGAATTGCTTTGGTGCCATTATAAGTGTGACTTTATCATATAGTTTGAAATCCAGGAGGATGATAGCACCAGCTTTGTTCTCTTTTCTCAGGATTGCTTTGGCTATTCAGGGGTCTTTTGTGGTTCCACACAAATTTTAGGATTGTTTCTTCTATTTCTGTAGATGGGCACCTTTGTCCAAAATGAAATAACCATATAGATGTTGGTCAATTTCTGCTCCTTATTGTATTCCATTGATCTATTCTATTGCTAATATTACACATCTTGGTTACTATAACTTTATATTAAATTTTGAAGTTAAGTAATCTAGATCTTCCAGGTTTGTTTTTTTATTTCATTATATTTTGCCTATCCTAGGTCCTTGGCATTTCCACATAACTTTTAGAATCAGATTGTCACTTTTACAAAAGCATCTGCTGTGATTATGGTTAAGACTGCAGTACATTCCCAGGTCAGTTTGGGAAGAACTGACATCTTAATAATATTATATAATAATATTATATAATATAATAATAATATTATATAATAATATTGAGTCCTCCAAAACATGAACATTGTGTATCTCTATATTTATTTAGGTGTTATTTAATCGCTCTTATCAGTATTATAATTTTTAGCATTGAGGTTTTGCATATCTTTTTTTAAATTTGTACCTAACTATTTTATGTTTTTAATGTTATTGTTAATGGAATTACTTTTTACTTTGATTTTTAAATTGTTTACTGTTAGTACACAGAAATACCTTGATTCTTTATACTGACCTTATATCCCCAAATCTTGCTAAACTCACATTTAGTTTCAGTACCTTTTTTGTAAATTCCCTAAAATGTTCCATATAAACAATTATATTACCTGCAAATAGGAATCATTTTCTTCTCCCTCTCAATTGTTATGTCTTTTATTTCCATTTCTTGCTTTACCAATAAAATAGAAGTAAAGGGAGAATAGACATTTTTGCCTTGTTTCCGTCCTTAGGAAAGGAGCAGTCATTCACCATTGAAAGGGTCTAAAATATGCTGCTTCCAAATATGTCACTTTGACATAAGTATTATTTTGAACTGAAGGCACCTGAGAATCAACAGATGGAAGAAAAATCCTCTGCCCTCCCCTTAACTGCCTAAAGGCAGGACATAAATTTCCCTTTGTGAAGGTGTCATTGGCATAAACTTCCTCCCTCCCCCTACCATCTCCTGAACCAGGATGAGGAGAACAACTCCTACCAACAGAGAGAATGGAGGGCCAGTACAGAGATGAGGCTGCATAAACAAACTTTACTAGAATATTCCTTATCTCAAATTAGTTTCTCCCATATATATCCTAGTTACTTTCCCACCATTTGTCAGCCCTGGAAGCCCAAACCTCCTTTCCTTTGTCTAATCACTTCTCCATATTATTTTGCCCTTTGTTAAAACGGTGTATAAGCCCCGAAGTCTAACCGCTTCTTTGGGTTTTCTTTTCTGTGATGCTCCCATGCACATAAAAATGTTAAAATTGATGAAATGTGGAAGCCTTTTCTCCTGTAATCTGTCTTTTATTAGTTTAATTTGCAGGACCCAGTCACCAGCCATTGAACTCAAAAGGGTAGAGGGAAAGTTGGGTTTTTTGTTTGTTTGTTTCCTACATCATCAAGTATGATATTAACTGAAGGGTTTTCATAAATGCCCTTTATCAAGCTGAGGAAGTTCCTTTCTATTCTCAGTTTGTTGAGAGTTCTGTCATGAGTGTATCTGCTTTATTATGTGCCCCAAACTCTGTCCTTTAACTTTCTAAGCCATTAAGACTATATTTTTCTACTTGTGTTCTAGCCACTCTGCATCACAGAAAATGGGCAGTGTCTTCAATTAAAAAGTAATGCATAGTACCCTTTTTCAAGAATTGATTTCCCTCTAGTTTCTACCCACTTTTGGTCACTTTCCAGGGCCTTCAAATAGACATTGTTTAATTTTTTTCTACTTTTCTTTTTTTAAAGATTTTATTTATTTATTAGAGAGAGAGAGAGAGCACGAGCAGGGGGAGTGGCAGGCAGAGGCAGAGAGAGAAGCAGGCTCCCTGCAGAGCAGGGGGAGCCTGATGTGGGACTCGATCCCAGGATTCTGGGATCATGACCTGAGCCAAAGGCAGTCACTTAACCAACTGAGCCACCCAGGCGCCCGCTGTTTAATTTTTTTCTTAGAGTATAATTGTTTTCCACAACAGGTCTAATCCGATACAAGCTACTCTGCCATTAACATAAGTGAAACTCCAAATGACCACTTAAAAAATACACTTTTATGTTCAGTGTAGTTGATAAAGCTCTGAAAAATATGTCTTGTTTCATTGCTCATGGATGACTGGATTCCTAATCACTTGCCCGGATGCGAGAAGCAGAGAAGGAGGAGAGCTCGCCTAGAAGGTCAGGGGATGACACTTGAAAGGGTTTTGATTTCAAATGCTTTGTTGACTACTACTCTGTCCCCAGTTCCTGAATGACTAGTTTAGCAAAATGTACATTAAGGACAAAGTTCATCATTAAAACAATTTATTGAAAATTTTAAGGGAATTGTGGTGATAGAGGAAAAGGTAGGATGTTTCACAGGTTACTTGCAACTTCAGATCACAATCAGAGTAAGAAAATGAGTGTATGAAGTCTAAATAATAAAATAACTGGTTAAAAGAATAATGAAATGGGAGAAAATCTTTTATATGAATTTCAAATAATTATTACCTATTAGCTCTTTTAGGACAGGAACTACATTTTATACATTGTGTTATACTTTATATGTGGGTTTTTAAAAAAGATTTCATTTATTTATTTGTCAGAGAGAGAGAGAGAGAGCACAAGGAGGGGAAGCGGCAGGCAGAAGGAGAAGCAGGCTCCCCACTGAGCAAGGAGCCTGATAAGGGACTCGATGGACCCTGAGATCATGACCTGAGCTGAAGGCAGACACTTATCCGACTAAGCCACCCAGGCGTCCCTATACAGTGGATTTTTTTAAAGCACACAGAGAATATAGTATCCATTTAGTAAATATTTTGGGGTTAGCTATGATAAAAGAAAATGACACATCTTAAACTAATAAAATGTTATATCTCAGTTTCATCTCCATTAAACTGGAAAAAGGAAAGTGATTATTACATGTATCCATGGATTTGTTCTCCATAAATATAATTGGCCTCTCTTAAATATTTACCACAACAAACATGTGATTAACATATTTGGGATTGCAGGGGTTACTATTTTATTTAAATTCACTTTACGGGAGATAAGACATATTGTACTAAAACCAAAGAGGGGCTCTTCATCGGAACCTGGATACATCTGTGATAACTGTCCCATAAGAAAAGCACTGGGTCTGCTTGGAAGGATTCTATAAATCACAAGCTCGGGTTTAAACCAATTGCAAGTAAATCTTGATGAAAGGACTTCTCAGTTAAATGAAACTATTTAGTTCTTCCTCAAAGAAGGCAAAACTACACCTGAAGCCCTTGGCTTTAGGTCTTGACAAAGACTCCATTCTTCACTGGTTGAATAACTTCCTTTGAAAACAATTAAAATCATGTCTGGTAAAAGAATGCAAAGTTATTCTGTTTCTTATTTTAATATTCTTGTAAATAGAGTTCAGTTACAGTTCAGTATCGTTTGAGGTCTTCATTAATAATGAGAGTACAGACTAGATAAAAAGATCTAAGTTCTAATATTCCACTTTTGAAGCAAGAAGAAAGAAAAATACTTGCCAGTCATGGAGTAAACCTAAGTATCTTTCAAAACTATTGAACCTACTGAAAGCTTTTCCTAAGGACAACCTACAATCGATATAAAAGGCACTGCAGAAAATGAATATTTAATGATCGACAAGCCAATACGCTGAATGTGAGGAATAATGGCTTGGGAAAATAGGTAGAAGGATTTTGTTACATTGGAGGATCAAATGAATTACAATTAGTCTAATGATGAAACCTTTTAAGTCTTTGCTTTATGGCTGTTGTCCTGAAATTCTAGTCATGGGGTTTATTATAAATCCTATTTTCATGGTCCACTGAGCTTCTCCACATGCACGCAGATAACACAAACTCATTATTATCCACAAAAGGTTCATGAACCTAAGATTAAATTTAACTTTATAATTATTATTATATGGCTTATCATTTTTACTTCAGATACAAAACAGAAGACATACTGACAGCCTACAATGTTTTTAAAAAGCTGTTTCGAAGACCTCTCAGCTTCCAGTTCACCTTGGTCTCTGAATGAAGGATAAGGAATAATTCCATAAAGCAGCAACGAATAAGTCTAACAGGTCAGGCTGATCTGGAAACAGTCAGCCTACAAAAGGCTTGAAATCAATCCAATTGGAAAAATTTCCCCCTTTAAAAGCAATGGCTTTGTTAGTCCATTCCCTTAGAGATGAAATGGCCAGTCCTTTTATTCCATGAGGATTTTTTTCTGGAGGTTCTAACCTGTTTTTCAGAGGGATCCACTCAATTTCCTCAACGCCTTAGGATTATTTGGGCCCAGTGAGTATGGTGTCTCTGTGCCAATTGATGAGTCAGGGAATAAGGAAGGAAATGACTCAGTGTGTGTGTGTGTGTGTGTGTGTGTGTGTGTGTGTGTGTGGTGGAGGAAGTAGCTATGAAAAAGCCTCTCTTCTGAATCCCAGAATATGTTTACTGTATTATTATTCTTTTGCTCTCCCTAAGTAAGCTTTTTGGGGGGTATGGGTCTACTTTATCCTTTCAAATTCTATATTCAACAATTCATTGTTTTGACTTCTTGGAATACTCTTGAGATTTTCAGTTCTTACTTTTCTTTTTTTCACACTAGAAAAATGAATGCGGATATTTATAAATTTGGGGCCAAGTTAAAGCAACCAGCAAATATAAATCATCTGAACTATTCTTAAGGCACTGTCACTTTGGAACAGTTAAGCTAAGCTGTGTAACCTAGAGTAATTTATTTGACTACTTTGTGCCTCAATTTCTCTATCTATAAAATAGAGCTTAAAAATAGTACCCAGTAGATAGAGTATTACAAAGATCAATTAAATTAATAGATATAAAAACACTTAGAACAATGCCTGGCAAACAACAAGTGTCCTATAAATGTTACACATCATTATTGTAATTGTTGCATTTTCTTTTTAAAAAATCTAATGAACAGTGTTATGCATTTATGTCAATCAAAATCCTTTTCTGATATAAATCAATTATATTTCTATATTTCTATATAATTTTGTAATGTGATCATGGGTTCAAGTTCTTTTGTTTTACTTTATTTCATTCAAACATATCCATGCATTACATCTTCCAGTTACTTGTCATTCTAATTTGTATATAGTAATATATGATGGTTTTACTTACTTAAATATTTTTTGGCATTTGAACTAATGCTAATTTTCCCCATACCAGGTAATGCTTCACTGAAAATCAAGAGAGAGGGAATGGGTAATGGGTCAAAGAACATGTTGTAGACTACCCTGAAGGAAGATGTAGCCATTTAGTATTTCTACCATTAATATATAAAGTATACCCTCTGCCTCTTCCCAAAGACGTCAAGATTGGGTTTTATAATTTTTAAATTTCTTTCTTTAGTATGTTTGTTGGGGAGATCTCACGTTGGCTGGGTTTGCCTTTTTTTTTTTTTTTTCATTTTCAATACAACTGTGATTTTTTAAAAACATGATGATTTAGTTTAAATTTTTTGAATGTACACTTTTTGACCATTGATAAAGTGGAAAGTGGTTACTGACTTACATAATCACTGATTTTTCTCATATATTCTTTCTCTTGAGAGAAATCTATTATCAGATTATGTCTGTAGTATATTTTACTTTAGAAATTTTCCTTTATAATATTTTTATTTTATATTTCATTGCATGAAAATTAAAAGTTCTAAAAACATGTTCAATGAATCTATCATATTCCTAGTAATAACCTTCATTCATTTCTCCAGTGATTAGAAGTGCATGTTCTCTCCATCTGGGATAAATAAGCTACTCTTCAGTTTTTAAAATTTCTTTTACTCTTTGATACAGCTGGAATTTATTGTAGCATTTGAGTCTCATGTGTTTATGTATCTAACTGATCCCTTCCAACTTGTCAGCCAACTATTTGGAAGACAATGTATTTAGCGGTTATCTCTTGCCCTATGTTTGTTTTGTCTCTGTTCTAGGTCAAGTTCATGTTTCAAAGTATGATAACTCAGTTCCATATGATTTTGAACAGTGTATTCAGTTTTCCAACTAGGCTGGATCTAGGCTAGGCTGAGTCTACCTTTATTACCTATGAACATGTTTTGATATTGCCATCCATTTACTTTTCACTAGTAATTCTCATAGGAATTTTAATTGTACTGCAATAAATCTATATATTAAAATAAAAAATATTGGTATCTTTACTTAGTTTCTCTAAATAAACATATGGCATAGTTCTTTAGTTATGTTTTTAATTTTTTTCCATAAGGATTTATTGATAAAAAATACTCTGTGTTTCAAATCAAATTTATTGCAAGGTATTGAATGCATTTGTTGATATGGTGAATTCTGTTTTCTAGTTGTGTATAATGACTAGTTTTTGTTTGATTCCACTGAAATTTTAAGTATGCAACCATGTAACATGCAAAGTCAGATCTGTTCACATTCTCTATGTAGTGATAGTGGTGACAAGATTACCTTATTACATTTCTGTTTTTTGACTAAATGGACCCAAGTGTGAACTGACTCTAACATTTTTTTGTTAAGTGATCTTTAACAACAGACTGTACAATTGATCCTGGTCCTTTTCATTTAAAAATTACCATTAGAGTTAAAGTTGTGTATTATTTTTGAGCTATACGTTGGGGACTGAAGCACAAAAGCAAATCTAACACAGAACTAGGAAGAGTTATAAAGGTGTAGTTGTTTGGTGCTTTTAGGTCAGACTGACCTGGTTTCTATCCTAATCCTGTATTTATTAGCTGTGCAACATTGAGCATTTTTATAATCAGACTGGGTTTCAATTTTATTATTTATAAAGTGGGTATAAAAATATCTCCTTAAGGAGCACCTAAGTGGCTCAGTCAGTTAAGCATCTGCCTTCAGCTCAGATCATGATCCCAGGGTCCTGGGATGGAGCCCCACATAGGGTCCCTGCTCAGCAGAAAGCCTGCTTCTCCCTCTGCCTCTGCCACTCCCCTGCTTATGCTCTCTCTCTCTCTGTCAAATAAATAAAACATTAAAAAAGCACCTACTTAATCATCCAATTAAAAATGGGCAGAAGATATGAATAAACATTTTTCCAAAGAAATATAGAGATGGCCAGGAATGCCTGGGTGACTCAGTTAGTTGAGTGTCTGCCTTCGGCTCAGGTCATGGTTCCAGGATCCTGGGATTGAGTCCTGCATCAGGATCCTTGCTCAGTGGGGAGTCTTCTTCTCCCTCTGCCTGCCATTCCCCTGCCATTCCCTTCCTCCCTCTGACAAATAAACAAAAAGTTCTTTAAAAAAAAAGAAATACAGAGATGGCCAATAAACACATGAAAAGATGCTCAACATCACTGATGCTCAGGGAACTGCAAATCAAAACTGCAATGAAAAAATATCACAATGGTCAAATATCACAACTGTCAGAATGGCTAAAATCAATAACACAAGAAACAAGAGGTGTTGATGAGGATGTGGAGAAAGGGGAACCCTCTTGCACTGTTTCTGGGAATTCAAATTGGTGCAGCCACTCTGGAAAACAGTATGGAGTTTCCTCAAAAAGTCAAAAATAGAAGTAATCTATGATCCAGCAATGCACTACTCGGTATTTACCAAAGAATACAAAAAGGCTAATTCAAAGGACTACATGCACCCCGATGTTGATATCAGCATTATCTACAATAGCCAAATTATAGAAACAGCCCAAGTGTCCATCAACTGATGAATGGATAAAGAAGATTGGTACACACACACACACACACACACGAGTATTACTCAGCCATAAAAAAGAATGCAATCTTGCCATTTGCTAGACATGGCTAGAGTTAGGGTATAATGCTAAGCAAAATAAGTCAGTCAGGGAAAGACAAATACCATATGATTTCACTCATATGTGGAATTTAAGAAACAAAACAAACAAGCAAAGGGGAATAAAGAGAGAGAGAGAGAGAGAGAGGCAAACCAGGAAATAGATTCTTAACTACAGAGAGCAAACTGATGGTTACCAGAGGGCAGGTGGGTGGGGGGATGGGTGAAATAGGTGATGGGGATTAAGGAGTGTACTTGTGATGAGCACAGGGTGCTGTATGAAACTGTTGAATCACTATATTGTACACCTGAAACTAATATTACACTGTATGTTAACTAACTAGAATTTAAAAAAAATTTTTAAAAACCCTCTGCTTAATAGGGTTGCTATGAATAATGAAAAATTAACATATGTAAAGTGTAAAATGCCTACATAATGCATGGTACACCAGCAAGAGGTTGTGGTGATCATTAGATGAAGTCAAATGAAATAATAAGTATGGAAAGTACTGGCAAAATATCTGTATTTGTATTGAGGACTGTTTAGTAGTCCTCAAAGAAAAGCTGGTTGCCTTCTGCTTTTTTTGCTTTTCTTTGTCTATGGTTCCCTTTTAGCATCCACAAGGGGCTCATACTAACCTGTCTAAACATTTTATTCTCTGTGCTGTCAAGGAGTGTGCGCCATACAGGGCTTCTGGCAGTGAAAATCTTCCATTTGATAGTCACTTGTGCATGGAAGATGAGAGGTCATCATTTCCGAACTTTCCAATCCCCGCATAAAAACAGACAGAGGAGCAAGGACAGCAAAATTCAAACCCATGGACAAGATCTATAAGAAAACTAGATGACAAGGTATGTGCATGAAGCTCAAAACGCTAGTTAGTAATTGAGGAAAGGTACAGACAGCCCAAGAGCTGGGTGGTATCACCAGCTGAATAGTAGAACACAGAGGGAAGCAATGAGGCATTGAGAGATCTGAGAATCCCAAAAGAGCCAAAAAATACTCACACGAAAGCTTGGAGGTTCCATTTGAGACTAGCAGCTGAAACTGGAGGTTTTGCATACCACAATGGCAGGGGAGGGCAAAGTGTCTTGGGGAGCACAGTGAATGTTCAAAGCTAATCAGCCAAATTTCCAGTCCAGGACAAGCACTGCACAGAGGAGAAACTTGTGAGAAAATAATGCTAATTAAGTAGAACAGAGACAATAGAGACAAAAGAAAGAGAGGGTCCACATGAAAGTGAGGAAGTGACTCTTCAAAAGATCTCAGAAAGGGGCGCCTGGGTGGCTCAGTTGGTTAAGCGACTGCCTTCGGCTCAGGTCACGATCCTGGAGTCCCAGGATCAAGTCCCGCATCGGGCTCCCTGCTCAGCGGGGAGTCTCCTTCTCCCTCTGACCCTCCTCCCTCTCATGCTCTCTGTCTTTCATTCTCTCTCTCTCAAATAAATAAATAAAATCTTAAAAAAAAAAATCTCAGAAAGTAAGCTGCTATATTTTTAAACACTACACAAAAGCAACAAAAAAGACAGCAATACAGCTGTGAAATTAGAAAAACTGTCTCAAATCCTGCCTTAAATCCTTTCCCAAAGTTCAGGAAAACTATTTCACATAAAAAAAATTGAGAAAAAAATTATCCAGGTTAAATCCCATACAAAATTATGATAAGGAAAAAGAGAATAAGAAACTGAACTCTTCTAGTTACACAAGCAGTGCGCTGACATCAACCCTACAGGGCTCCTTCTCAGCACGTGGCTGAAGAAGAAAGAGAAGGGAAAGGAAAGGGGAAGAGGAAGGAGAAGGGGAAGGAGGAGGAGGAAGAGGAGAAGAAGAAGGAGGAGGAGGAGAAGGTGAAGGAGAAGGAGAAGATGAAGGGGAAGAAGAAGAAGGGGAAGAAGAAGGAGAAGCAGGAGGAGGAGAAGGTGAAGGAGGAGGAGAAGGAGGAGGAACTGAAGAGCATCCTTAGAGTGACAAAAATGCCAGCAAGGCACACCTACCGAAAAGATGAAAACCACTACCTACTATTTCAACATGAGCTAAAAGACATTAAAGAAATCATACAAGATATGAGAGAGTAACAAAAATGAGAATTAGAAAACCTCAGAAATGAGGTGCTAGAATCAAGGAAAAAGTCAGAAGAAAAAGGAAAATCAATTCAGAAATTAAGAGTACACTAAAAGTAACACAAGAACAAATAAAAACAAGAGATATGCCTTAAAAAATAGAAGATGAAAGAGAAAAAAATAAAGGAGAAAAGTAGAAGGAAAAATATTAAAAGGATTTGAGAGGGAGACACAAATTCAGAGACAGGCAAAGTAGATATAACATATGTTTAGTGGGAGTCTCTAAAGAAGAAAACCAAAGCAAGGAACAGAGTAACTACCAAAAAAAACCCCCCAAAACGAACAAACAAACAAACAAAAAACAACCCATAATCAAGAACACTTTCCTGAAATGGAAAAAAAAAATTGAAACTTTGAAAAATTACATTAAACATTTGTAAAAAAATTGACCTAGAACTAGCAATATCAATATATATTATAGTTAAACTAGATTTCAAAGGGAAAAAATATTGTGGACACCCAGGCAAAAAAGTCCACTTATAAAGGAAAAAAAAAATCAGATTTGTTATCAAACTTTTTGACAGCAATGATTTAGACAGAACAAAATGGACTAACGCATTTAAGATAATCAAAGAATAAAATATGAGTTGAGGATTTTCAAGGATAAAGGTTGCATACAAAATGTTATTGCTGTGACCAAACTCAGGGATAGGGCTCCCATGAGCACTTGCTGAGAAATCGACTTGAGAACAAGCCTTGGGCAGCCATAATGTTGAGACATACAGACATATGAATTAGGGGTAAGCATTAAGCACACACATACACAGGAATAGATGTATAGGGATGTGTGTGTATGCTGTGTGATTAAAGCAAATTAATAATTGTATAATATTCTAATTCTGTTACTTGGAAACCAAGATTCTCAGTGTGGAAAGATTACACATGGTCTAGGTATAGAAATAGACAATAGGTAACAGATACAGGTATAGAATATTGCCTAACTCTGTCCTAGAAATGGTGACTAACCTAATATCAGTGAACTTCTTTAATACCCAGATTGTGGGTACCTTTTGCCACTGAAAGAAACCAGCTTTTTAGAGAAATGGCTAACTCCAAGTCTGGGTCAGGAAGAGAATCTTGGAAAATAATGTCATCTCAGGTAGCAAGGAAGTTCTTAAAGGTGACTAATATTATGTGATGAGACCTTAGGAGCCAACTTAAAGAGTTCTCAAAGCCCAAAGATGAGAAAATTTAATAACTATAATGGATTGAAATACATGAGTTCATAGTTGAAACAAAGACAGTGACCCATTTAGTTACCTTTGTGGGATTCCAGGGAAACAACTCATTATTTTATTAAACTGGTAAACATAGGGAAAGAATTGAGTATTTTTCCTATCTTTCTTATATGAACTATTCCACTGGGTAATTATATAGTACAGGAAGGTATGTTTTTTGTTATAGAAATATTCCAGCTAGGGGCACCTGGGTGGCTCAGTCAGTTAAGCCTTCAGCTCAGGCCATGATCCCAGGGTTCTGGGATAGAGCCCCATGTCGGGCTCTCTGCTCAGCGCAGAGCCTGCTTCTCCCTCTGCCCCTCTCCCTCTGCTTGTGCTCTTTCTCTCTCTCTCTCTCAAACAAATAAACAATATCTTTAAAAAAAAAAAAGAAATATTCCAGCTAATAAGTGATGACAAAATGACTGAATTATTAATACCATTCTTTTTCAAACTCTAAAGAAATCCTGGATGTAGGCATTAAGTACTGATGCCTGCTAACATCACAAAAAGTGAGTCAATCAGATATTTTATACCTCCTGGTGAAAGAACATAATGCCATCAATGAGGTATTCTTCCCTCAACCAAAATCCAACCTGAATCTGACCAAGCCTGTAGGCCCATCCACCAACAATCAGGAGTTAGAACAAAGGAACATCGAGGTACAAGCAGCAAAATTCAGACTGGGAAACTCTACCGGTCCAATGATCCCATTTCTTCAACAAATACATTGCAAAGAGAATTGGAAGTGGGGGAACAGGGAGGGCGAGGGAGAGAAAGAGGGAAAGAGAACATAGATATTAAAATAAATATTAAAAAATAGGCAAAATTGGGGCGCCTGGGTGGCTCAGTCGTTAACCGTCTGCCTTCGGCTCAGGTCATGATCCCAGGGTCCTGGGATCGAGCCCCGCATCAGTCTCCCTGCTCGGCGGGAGGCCTGCTTCTCCCTCTCCCACTCCCCGTGCTTGTGTTCCCTCTCTCGCTGTGTCTCTCTCTGTCAAACAAATAAATAAAAAATATTTTTAAAAAAAGGAAAAAAAAGAAGCCTCCTTTCCCTGAGCCTACTCTATATTTAAATGCATACCCACCATTTTGTCACGTCATTGACCTAAGATCCTGGATTTTCTCTCTCCCATAGAAAATGCAGCTCTGCAGAACCAGCAATTTCTTGGACTGTTCTTGAAAGACTATACTTCAAAATAATATCTCCTGGGGTACCTGGGTGGCTCAGTCGCTAAGCGTCTGCCTTCGGCTCAGGTCATGATCCCAGGATCCTGGGATCGAGCCCGACATCGGGCTCTCTGCTCCGAGGGAAGCTTGCTTCTCCCTCTCCCACTCCCCCTGCTTGTGTTTCCTCTCTCGCTGTCTCTCTCTGTCAAATAAATAAATAAAATCTTTAAAAAAAAAAAATAGGCAAAACTAAGCTAGAGTGTTTAGGAATGGGTACATGGATGACAAAATTATAAGGAAAAGCAAGGAAGTGATGACCACAAAAGCCAGAATGTTTACTATTAAGGCTGAAGGAAGGGGTCATTATCAGGAGGGTGCTTGGCAACATTCTATTGATTTCTTGACCAAGGTTGTGCCAAGAATGCGTACCTTATAATATTTATTAAGTTATGAGTTTGTTTCATGCAGTTTTCTGTGTCTGTGTTATATTTTACAACTGAAGGTATGGTATAACAAAAAATGTATTTGATCCTAGTTCCTGGCACACAGCTCCTAAAACCCTTTGAATTTCCCAAGTGGTAGGAGTATCTTTTGTCAAAAGATGCCCCCTTTGAGCACACCTGAGTCTATGCTAACAAGGTGACTTAGGATGGAACCCTTAGAGAGCCTCAGGATAGGGCTGGTCACCAGAAAGCCCAGGTGATTAGAAGGTTGGCACTTTCAGCCCCAGCCGCCGACCTCCGGAAAGGGAGCTGTGTGCGCTGCAGATTAATCTCTATGAAATTTTTGGGCAACAAGTTTTGATTAGCTTTCAGGTTGGTGAATGCCTCCATGTGCTGGGAGGGTGGCAAATCCCAGTTCCATGAGGACAGAGGCCTCTGCACTCTGGACACTTCCAGACCTCACTCTACGTATCTCTTCATCTGTTTGTTCTCCTGTGTCCTTTATATCTTTTATAATAAACCAGTAAATATAAGTACATGTTTCTCTGAGTTTTGTGAGCCTCCCTACAAATTAATTCAGCCCTAGGAGGAAGTCCTGGGGATCTCCAATTTATAGCCAGTTGGTCAGAAGCAGAAGTGACACCCTGGACTTATATTTGGCAACTGAGTGGAAGCAGTCTTGTGAGACTGAGGTCTTCACCTGTGGGATCTATCTGAGAACTGAGTTAAATTTGTAGGACACCCTGTCTGTGTTCGTGGAGAATTGAATTGCTTGTGCTGGGAAAAACACACTGAAGAAGGCTAAAAAAAAATCCAGCCACATTTTCTGGACACAAGGTTTGAACTAGTTAAATTAATATGTAAGTGTTGTTTCCAGGTATATGTATTTTAATGAAAACCTGTTGAAGTTTACTTAGAATGCCAAACTGTTAAAATTGGTAACTCTAGGTGCTTACACTAAAAGTGGTATTTATTTTTGTCTTTCAATTTTTTAGCAATGGAAAATTCTTCTACACTAAAGACCATTGACAGAAATGGGATCATTTCTT
The DNA here is from genome assembly GCF_011800145.1 of Mirounga leonina. Lineage (NCBI taxonomy): Eukaryota > Metazoa > Chordata > Mammalia > Carnivora > Phocidae > Mirounga > Mirounga leonina. The sequence continues at coordinate 20,874,621 of NW_023270320.1, read as the reverse complement.
GGTCCCAAAGGCTATCTGGTAGGGTAGGGGAAGAAAACTTGAGAACTTCTATCTAGCTATCTGTCTGTCTGTGCATCTATATTCTTAATCTCTGTTCATATTAGTATTCTAGTGCTATATATAATTTACAATTAAGTGAATATTGGGAATGCATACTCAATTTTTTTTTTAAAGATAGGGAATTACAAGCAGAATGGTTTAGAGGCCACTGGTCTACTCACTTGAACAGTTTAGGTGTGAGCTGAAGGTTGAACTGAGGAGGCAATGATGTCTTGGGAATGCAAGTCTGTCTGTAGCCTCAAGTTCATAGGCCAATGGGAAGGGAAATGAGTCTTATCAGTAATTCAGAACATGAGCTCATACACAAATCATAAATACATGGATAATAAGTCCGTATTTTATCCTTACAACATCCCCATGAGATCTAAAGAACTAATTTTATAAAAGAGAAACAGAGATCCAGACAAGTCAAATCAATTAAAACATATTTAGGTGTCAAAACTAAATCTTGTAACTCCAATTTGTGTCCTTAATTTTGGAGTGATAATGGTATTTTTTTGTTGTTTGTAGTAGATGTACATTCCTATTTAAGATTTGTAGACAATAATTTTTTTTTTCCTGAGTTAAACAACAGATAACAATTAGCTGTGGGTTTCTAGAGCAGATAATCAAATTACAAACTACTGAGGATTAATCATAATTTTGTAGGTACTCAAAAAGAGATCAGAAGTATACTTAACCAAAATAGAAAAATCTTTGGTGGTGTTAAATTACTGTCCTGGATCAGCAACCTGACTTCTCAGTGTTCTAGATACCCAAAGGGAAGATTGTCTTACTTTCTGGTAACTAATCAGGCCCTGACTTACAATGTTGGCACATTGCAATGTGTTTTATTTTTATTTTTATTTTTTTAAAGATTTTATTTATTTATTTGAGAGAGAATGAGAGAGAGCACATGAGAGGGGGGAGGGTCAGAGGGAGAAGCAGACTCCCTGCCGAGCAGGGAGCCCGATGCGGGACTCGATCCAGGGACTCCAAGATCATGACCTGAGCCGAAGGCAGTCGCTCAACCAACTGAGCCACCCAGGCGCCCATATTGCAATGTGTTTTAGGCAAACATAGCGTTAGCCCTACTCACTGTTTGGAGAAAATAATGATGATAATATTTTCATTGGCTCTTTTCTGAGTTGCCAGCTTATGTTTAGAAGAGTGATTATATTCTGAGGAATGCTTGTGTAAGAGCATGAAGGCTAATTGCTGTTGTTCATTTAGTTTACAGCTCTTCCTACCTAAGTCATTATGGTTTGCAAACATTTGTTAGAATTTAGAGCACTAAATTGGACACATACCATTTGCATACCATTTGCATGGGGGAAGAGCTCAATGTCAAGTATGGATCAGGAGCTATGAATCAAGACCAAAAGTTGCAGAAGGAATGCATGAAGAGTCAATCAGTAGATCAGGCCTGGATGCTGGGTACCAGTCACGATGCATCAACACTGAACCCGTTAGGCTTCATGGATTTGCATTCTTTGCACTCTTTTTAGAGGATCACTGATCAGTTAGCAGGGCCTAAGGGGGATGGTGGCAAAATGGAAGGCTTCTCTCAGCTCCCTAAGGGCAAGAAAACAAGGCCAGAGGCAAAGTCAAAAAGTCTAAGTAGACTGTGATAGTCTCAAAGGTATGAGACTTCAAAGCCACAGACTTGTTATTATATTTGTCATGAAGCAATAAATACTTCGAAGTTGAAAATACATCCCCTTTTTAAAAGGAAGACTCCGTCTGATTGGAGCAAAGATTAACCAATTCCAAGTGTGACACACTTGTGATTCATTGTCAAGCGTAGATTATGTACACCAGTAGTTTCTTTAGTCATGACATTTTAAGCGCTCAAAGTAAACATTTTCAATGTGGTTGCATAACAAACTGGTGGTGCTATATTTTTCTTGATTTCTTCCTAATATGAAGAGGTCAAAAGTAGAACTGCAGAACAAGTTGCTTGTGTGTGAGCTAAGATAATTTTGGCATCATGCTACAAGAATGGTTCCTTCTACAGAGTCTATAAATGGAATAGAAGGTCTGTTGCAGATGCCTTCCATAGTATGGGAGGATGAACAAGTTTCTCAGATGCTCTCAGATCGTTCTCACAAGAGGAAACTGTACTTCCTTATTATTGCTACTGCTCTGAACTTGCAACAGGAAATTTCTTTCTTGAGATACTTGATTTACAAATCTGCAGACTTCTACACAAGAACATTCCTGCTCTGATAGTTACCCTTCTGGAATATTGATGGGAGAGTCTACTCAAGTCTCCAAGTCCACTGGGAAGAAGGATGGATAATTAGAAACCCAGGAGTTATTTGTGAGTAAATCAAGACCATTTGCTGCTCTCGTGCTGTTTTCTTGCAATCATTCCTACAGCGAGTCAGTCCACGTACTTGACCATGGATGTCTTACTATCTTGGGACACAACAATTAAATGTCATGTGGCTCTTTGCAATATATATTTTCTCTCAACAGAAATAGGAAACAGGTCATCAACAGTGTCACAAAATTCCGGCATTCTGGGTCTTTCTCACTTCTGCAGTTCTTCAGCACCTATCAAATTTTTGGCCGACTAGAAAACTTCTGGAATGTTGTTTAAAACAACTGTGTCTCACTCTGAGCCAAGGAATTTGTGGACATGTTAGAATTTTACCATGAGCATATCTGACTTTCAAAAGCATATATGAAAGAACTGCTATATATACAAATGTCTATTTATAGTCAATCCTTGATCCATTGTGCTGTTATAAGTCTTGATTGACATTGGCTTGGTCCCAGATTGGGTAAATATTTTCGAGTTGAATTTTATGATAATACTTTGGTTTTTATTCAAAGCCATTATGAAAAAGAAGCACATCAAGCACGGATGTCTTGATCTGAAACATGAGTGAAAAATTTTCTCTTTGTAATTAATGTTAAGAACAGCTTTGCTTCCCTTCAAGAACTATCAGCCCATTTTGCAAATGGCAATTATGTAACTGGTTGGGACGCTTGGCTACTCAGTGGTTTAATTTGGTTACTCAATGGTATGTTTACTTACCTGTATGTTTTTCCTTGGATTCTAGTATATACGTCTAAATATTTATTTTTTAAAATTTACTGTGCCTGTCTTTTGGAGTTATTCAAACCCCTCATTCAATGCAGTGCTGGTATAAACACATATAAATAAGCAAGAAATTTTTAAAAAGGGATCGAGTTTGGGAATAAAAATGACGCCATGGAATTCTCATGGAATTACTTCCTCACTACTTAAATCAATGTACTGGAGTTTCCCTTTTGGGAATTAAGCCTGGAACTCCTTTTTTCATTTCTATTGAATGCAACTTGGGGAAAATTAGCTGAAAGCTCTACTCCAGGGAGATGTCAATGTTAATAAAATTCTAAGGAATTTGCTAAGTCATCATTTTTTTTTAAGATGTTATTTATTTATTTGAGAGAGAATGAGAAAGAGAGAGAGCATGAGACGGGGGTGGGGGTGGGGGGGAAGAGTCGGAGGGAGAAGCAGGCTCCCCACTGAGCAGGGAGCCTGATGCAGGGCTTGATCGTGGGACTCCAGGATCATGACCTGAGCTGAAAGCAGTCGTTTAACCAACTGAGCCACCCAGGCGCCCTGTCATCATTTTCACCATAATGACAGCGTGTTAGAATTTTATGTACTGAATACTTTATTTTTTTTTTAATTTTTTTGAATATTTTCTTTTTAGATAAACTAGAGAAGAAATAGTTTGAAAGTATCAGTTAAGTATTTTTGTTTTTTCTCCCCATTTATGTATGAGAAATTTTACAATTTATTGTATCTGTAAGTGAAATTAGTAGGGAGAGAATTTTAGTCATTCTTGATGGCAAAACTTCAAGTAGTGACGCATTTTAAAATATTGGAATGGGTACTATTATTTACACGGTTCAAAATTCAAAAAATACAAAATTATATCTAGTGCAAAATTTCCCTTCCAATCCTGCCCTCCAGCTGTCCAGCTTCCTTCCCAAGATGCAATCAATCTTAGCAGTTTCTGATATGTCTTTTCAGAGATATTTTATGCTTATACAGTCAAATTTATGTATATATATACACATATATATATTTCCATAGAAGTGTATATAATTCCCCCTTTTAATAGAAAAATGTAGCATACTTAGATAATTGTTTTTCATTTTTTAAAAATTGTGCACATGATGTGTCTTGGAGATCATTTCAGAAGAGTACAAAGAGCTTTCACTTTTTTTTAGGTTTTTAATTACTAGAACATAGAGCAGTGCTTATTAACATTGCCATGTAACACATTCGTTTAAATGAAAATTTTCTTTTAGTTTTTCATTTTTCTTCATTCTTTTCTTTTTTTTTTAAAGATTTTATTTATTTGACACAGAGAGAGAGAGAGCGAGAGAGGGAACACAAGCAGGGGGAGTGGGAGAGGGAGAAGCAGACTTCCCGCTGAGCAGGGAGCCTGAGGACCTTGATCCCAGGACCCCTCCTCCCCCCATCATGACCTGAGCCAAAGGGAGACACTTAACCGACTGAGCCACCGAGCTGCCCCTCTTCATTCTTTTCTTAAGCCTTCATAGGATGTCATTTATGGCTGTTTCATAATTTACCAGTCCTTTATTAATAAACATCTATACTTTTTTCAATCTTTTACCATAAACAACGCTGAAATGGATAAGCTTATACACGTCTACCATTTCTTGTGTGTTGTAAGATGAATTCTTAAGTGTAGACTTACTGGCTCAAAGGACATGTGCATTTATAATCTTGTTAGGTAGAATGAATTGCCCTCAATGGAGCCATTCTGATGTACATGCACATCTGCACTGTGACTGTTTCTCCACTTTGCCAGCACACAGTGGTTATCAAACTTTCTAATCTTTCTGGTTCTGATAAATGAAAAAGTGTTTTCTCAATGTCATTTTAATTTGCATTTTTCTAGTGCAGGAAAAAACTATGCTTTTTTCTTTTAAGGACAAACCCTAAGTTTTGTGGAGTATTATCTGACCCTTAATACTGTTCTTCGCGTCTGTAGCAGGTTAACATTGGAGTTCAGAGATCAAGAACATGGCAACATGCCCAGGACCAAGATGGAAAGAAAAGTCAGCAGGTCCCATTTCAAGCATATTTGCCTTGATAAAGTCCCTGATGCTGTCCCTAGAAGGTAACTTCTGTTTTTATGTGCATGCAATTAAAAGCTAAGTTTCAGATTCCCAGTGACCACAAAAGTTGCTTCTAATTACTTAGGAGAGGTGTTTTTTGTTTTGTTTTGTTTTGTTTTCCCCTTTGCTTCAATCTATCTCTTAGAAAAATGAAGTAAAACAGGTTCTATATTTATAGATAAAACTAAGCCACACAATAGAACTGTAGGGGGTTGGACCAAATCATCTGGGTCACATGAGGGTTATAAAGATTAAATGATACGTTTAACACTAGGACTATTCTGTTTAGGAAGGAGGCATGTTGCTAATTAGCATAATTGCCTCATGACTTGCAGTAACTGTATCAGTGCATTTGTTTTTCTGATTTTTTTTTTGTTTGTTTCGGTGCTTTTGCATGAGAGAATCATTCAATGGTGTATAGTGCTGCATCTCTTTAAAAATAATCCTATGCCTTTTAAAGTCACAGATATGTTAGTTACATGTCTGTCTTTGCAACAGGTTCTTCAAAAGCAAGTTGGCATGCAATACAATAAAAAGACAAGATCATGAGTTAGGCCAGATGGGTTTGCACTAACTCTCACTAGCTGTGTGACCCTGAGTAAGTCCCTTGACCTTTTTTTAGCTTCCATTTTTTCAGCTGAAATATGGAGATAATAATCTGACCTATTTACTCTGGGTCTTGTTGAAGAAATACTGGGACATTGTAATGTGAAAAGGCTTTGCAACTGTAAATGGCAGTACATCTGTTAGTGGATCTAATGTTGCTAGCATAGAAAACTTAGTCAAATACAATATCCTCAGATTAATTCTCTGAAAAAGCCTCTCTTAAAATGCTTTCAGCAAATCCAAACCGGTTAATTATCATTATTATTTTTTTTAAGTTTGGGCCCAGGTTGTCTGACACTTGATGGCTCAATAATCTTACATCTCTCGTAAGTGGAATAGCATCTTCGGAAAAGCGTTGCACTAAAAATATGTCTATAGAAGAAAATATTTTATGAGCCTAATAGACAGCTATGGATGAAATTCGTTCCGTTTAGCAAAGAAGAAGGACTTCATTTGTGTTTAGAGAAGAGTGGGTCGGGCCTCGTTTATCTCCCTGGTGTTGTATTCTTTCCACTTATTCCAAGATAACAGCTGGAGCTCATTTCTTTAACCTTTAATAGGTGTTCGCTAATAAACTTCTTAGTAGTACGAAGATAAAACAGACCAGGAGTCGGACACTCTGAGGAGACAATCAGTGCTGGTTCCTAGCAAACCTCCGCCCTGATCATTCTGCAACCGCCCCACTCCCTACCCCCACTCCTGGCCCGCCCTCGCTGCAATGCCCCACGGCTAGCTGGAAGCCAGAGAGCTCGCAGGGATAACACAGGAGGCGAGAGCCGGAGTAGGCAGAACTCCAGTCGCCCTCGGGCACCTGCGTGGTCTGGGGACGCGCGGGTCAGCCAGGTGCGCTGGCAGCAGCCGCGGGGCGCCGCGTTGCACGTGGCAACAGGTGCAGCGCAGTCCTGGGCTGACGCCCGGGGCCTGGGGCGAGTCTGCATTCAGCCCGGGAGCGTGCGGGGCTTCGGGACCCGGACGCGGGAGCGCCAGAGGAGGGAGCGAACTGGCTAGTCGAACCCGCCAACCTGCCGAGTAGAGCGGAGCGGAACGCGGCGGGAGTCCCCCGGGCCTGTATTCCGAGGTACAGCCCCGCGCGTCTTCCAAGTTTCTCGGGGCGCAACCCCCCCCCCCCCTTGAATGCCGCCTGCCCTTTGTCTCCAGCAGCGAGGTGCAGACTGGGGCCGCTTGGAAGGGGTGGCAGCGAGCGAGGTGGGTAGAGGCGGCGGAGCTTTTCTATTTACAAGTTTCCCGAACTCCCCGCCCTTGCTCCACCCCCAGCGGCTGGAGAGGCGGGGAGGCTGGCGCGCCCCAGTCTCGGGGTTCCCGCCTGGCAGCTGCAGCCGCCGCTGGCGTGCGGGGGTGGGGTGAGGGACGAGCCGTGTGTCCCCAGGTGCAGACGTTGCCCGCTGGGCACTGATTGCACCGCGGGTCTCCCGGGTGGGCCTGGAGCGCCTCCCCGGGGATCCGAAGGGCGCCGGGGCTCTCAGTCCCTGTTTCCCCTACTCTACGTCTCTGCTCCCGGGAGGAGGAGGAGGAGGAGCTGCGGGTAAGTGCGGAGTCGAGAAGAGGATTCCGGCTGCCCAGCCTGTCCGCGGTGGAGATCTAGGGCTGGGGCGCGGGGGAGGGGGCGCGGACGGACGGGGACACAACGTGAACGCGACCGTCACGGGGGACGGAACTAGCTTTGAGGGAGGGGCGGTTATTCCAGGGGCTTGGGTGCCAAAGTTGGGGGAGAAGTGGGGAGACAACCCCACAGGAGCGGAGGCTGCGGAGATCGGGTCTCACGGGGGGTCAGCGCAGCTGGTGCGGCAGGGACGGATGCGGATCGCAGTAGCTGTCACCTTGAAAGTGACCGAAGGGGTTTACAGTAGACGCAGACTGACAGGCGTGTGCTTGCAGCCGGAAGCCGCCCACCGAATACTTGACCTGCCAGGGCCCAGCAGTCCCAGCCTTCTCCCGTTGCGGTTCGCTTGGGCCCATTCTCAGCATAAGCAATCAGGGCTGAAATGTGGCGTTAATGAGGTTGCTGCAATTCCCAAGGCCCTCCCGTCCCGTGTCTTACTACTTCCAGCGGCTTACTTGTGCTTTTCTAGCTCTCTAGAAGAATCCACTCCTAAGTCAAGTCACCTGATTGATTACTACTCTACAGTAATTATGGGACTTACTACCTTAAATTTTTTTCTCCTTTTTCAAGACGTACTCTTTGCAAATAACTAAGTGATTGTTGACTTTGACTCAGCATAATTTATTTTGGAGTAAGAATGGAGAGATTAATTCTTCATTTAGCCTCCATCAAGTTTGACCTACCCTGTTAACTACTATTGACTATTTAGCAGTTTGGGTGCTAAGAAAGGAAATCCAGCGTGTTTTGTTTGTTTGAATAAAATCAAAGTTTTAGGCAAAACTCAGGGAATGACAGGGTTTATGTTTTGCCAGGTGATGGGATTTTAGTCATCAGCACATTAAATCCTTAGCCCTGGGGTGGGGGGTGGTGGAGGGTGCGGTGCAGGTGTTAGGAGTGGAGGCAAGGAGGGAGGGGAATAAAAAGGAAATGAGTTGCTGCTTCCTTAATGACCTCTTTAAGGAGTCTAGATACACCCAGATAGCAGTGTGTGGTTAACCGGAAGAGAAACTGAAGAATTTGGAAATGCAATACAATAGACAGCTTCTTTTTCAGGGGTAGGGCAGGAAATGATGGACAATTTAAATTGAACCAATGATGCCTTATTTGCATAGTGCTTTGCAATGTGTAGGACACTTTTTTTTTCTTCAATACACTATTCCATAAGGAAAGTTATGCAAAGAAATGATTAAAACTATTTATCCTTAAAAACTTAGTGGAATTGAGTTTAAAATAATATTATTTACTTGTGCCAACTTTTTCCTCTTTTAAAAATCGGTCATGGAGAAAATAGTGCTTGCAGAAGATCTGCACCTTTTAATTATGTATTAGTAATACATGGTTACAATTTTGGGTAATTTCATAGGGTTATAAAATTCTAGCTAGATTTCTCTGTATTTGTTATTAGACGGAAGCATTTAGAAGGCATGTCCCATAATAGCCTTCCTCTGTTGGCCTTGTTCCATGTCTGCTTGCTGTATAAAAATGGGTAGATTCAGAAAAAGTATGAATTAAATAATTCTACCACCCAAATATAATCACAGTGTTTTCTTCGTGCTTGTTAATGGATTTATTTTTTTACAGTTACGCAGTTTATACAGATATACTATTGCATACTGTTTTTTTTCCTGTTTGAGGAAAAAGTTTGCAGGTCAGTAAGTTCTCTAAGAGTCTTATTTTAGTGGCTACATAATATTTCACTATAGAGGTAAAAAATTATAAGCTGAACTTTTATTTCCAAGTACTATTAAATATATACTGTTGCAAGAAATATCCCTTATAAAACTTTATCTACACGGCCTATTAGATGGAGTCCTTGAAATACAGTTTTTGGCCCAAAGATCTCTTGATACAGATGGACCATTTGCTTTCCAAAAAATGTTTGGCCAAGTATGATCCCCACCAACACTCTGAGAGTATCTGTTATGGTATTCTTGTTAATGTGGGGAATCATTCCTAAAAGGAAAAATAATCCTTCCAGCTTTAGAGGTAAACAGTGCTTTCTTGATACCTAAGTTTCCAGGTCTTTAATTACAAATCATGAATACCAAAAACAATTTAGTTTCATTTTTATTCCTTTTTTAATGACTGCAGTGCCAATTTTTTTTCTACTGGGATATTAGTATTTTTCTATTAGAACTTTTATGGATTGATAATAAACTTTTACATTTCATATTACAGATTTTTTTCCCCCCATGATGTCTTGGCCTTATAAAGACCCATACCATGAGTTTATAGTGGTTTTGACTTAGAGGTGTTCTATACTTTAATGTAGCCAAGTCTGTTGACTTTCTCAAAAACAAAATTAACACTTCTGGATCATAGCTTAAGAACTGAGTAACAGTGGCAGGCTTTTAAAAGAATCTCCCCTCCCCTCCGCTCCCCTCCCCATCAATTCTGAGTAAGATTCCTTTCAAATCCATTAGAACAACCTCTATATCCTGGAGTAGAGACCATTGTAAACCAGATTGGGTTTGTTGATAAGGAATAGTTCTGCATGGTATATATCATTAGGAACAACAGTCTTCAAAATCAGAGCAAAGTTTTAAATCCCAGGGAATAAAAATGTTTCAGATCTGTTCTATGATTATGTAAATGTGATTAGGCTCACTATACATTTATTTTTTATTTGTAGTAGTGTCTTGCCAGATTGTACAATCATTATTACAGCTCATACTGAATTGTTCTTTTCTTGATGTCTAGACAGATGTATATGTAGTTTAAAATTTTTCCCAAATTTCCAACACTGTTTACAGATGAAACTATTTGAAGAGGTGGTGGGGGTGGGTAGCCGCCTGATTTCCCAAACTTGAGTTATCTATCCATACTGTGGAAGTTTAAATATACCCTGAGGACTTTTAAAGGCTTTGCTGAGCGAGTTCTCCATTACTTAGGGCCCACAAATAAGGCACCAGACCATATATAAGCCCCGAGGATAAGGTTGGTGTGTGCTGCATGTGTTTTAGGGTAAAAACGAGCCCAAACTTTCTCTGGAGGCAGGTGAGCGTACCAGGAGGTGACCTGCCCCACTTGCCTGGTAGGGACCCGGACAGTGGTGGCTGGGGCCTTTGGAGAGGTGAGGAGTGACAGGATGTGTGTGCTGCAGGAAAAGGATTAGGTTCTATGGGGTGTGACCAACAGCCTGAAATTTTTTTTTTAGAAAAGCCTGCTTTAACCAGGGTTTCTCATACTTGACTTTGAGAAATTGGTTATAACCAGTAACTGAGTTTGACTGGCAACTACTTCTTCTAAAGATGTATTTTTCTAAATCAAGTTCATACAAGATTGTTCTGATGATAATTTTCTTTTTTAAAAGGACTGCAATATTATTTGAAATCAGAAGTTATTACTCTCTGTGGGCATTTATCCATGATATTAATGCATGACTTTTTCTTATTCACTTGGCTCAAGATGAAAAAGACTTTTCCATTTTGGGGATGACAGATTTGGGAGCTAATCTTTACTATGTAGATAAATACAATAAAACTTCATTTTCATACACTATAAAGTATTGCAATTTGTGATTGCTCTGATGTATAATGTTTACACAATCAAGGAAGAGTGTTTGCTCAACAAAGAGAATAATAAACAAGGCTGAATATAGAGGTGTTAGGTAAATAGCTTTCAAGCACTTCGGAATTCCATTTTTGCATATACATCTTTGATTCCAAAACAATTTTAGGTATTCATTAAAGCTGGTAGGTTTTCCTTAGTCTGCAGTGTAAGCCCAATATTAAAGAGAAAATATTTAAAGATAAACTATTTACATTTGCTAAGGCTTATGTCTAAGCTTATGAATGTTCTGTGTATATATTACTTGCATGAGTAAAAGTAGAAAGCACACATCCTACCATTATTCTCACATAGAAATTTTATTTCATTTTGAAGTTGTAAAACTAAATAGGTTTAAAGTCACTTAGTTTCTTTTGAGGAGACATGTTTACTTTTTAGTAGGGTTGACTCCATTCATTTTGAGCAGTGAAAGAAGATCATGTGCAGGTCGTAAGCTTCTCAAACTAGCTCAAAGGGCAAAGCGGTTGCTGGGAAATTACTTTCAGGTAGTGTTAATTTTGCCTGAAATTGTACTGATTTCGTTTTTCAGTAAGAGTTGTGCTAAGTGGGAGGGCAGGTCTGGCCAGCTTCCCACTGCGTGGACACAGAAAAAGCTCAGATTGGGAAGAAAACAGACTGCGAAGACCTCAGGCTTAGGGGTAAGATGCCATGGAGAGGGGTTTAAAGCCATCAAATTCCTTATTTTCACTCTTTTAAATTCTTGTAAATATTTGTACCTTGTCAATTTATATTTACACTCAATGCAAAGAAAATGAAGTTGGCACTGATGTTCGTGGGCCGATCAACCATGATTGAGCTGACCTTCCACGATTAACTAAAACATTTCAGGACATTTGTGTTCTAAATTGGCATTGAGAAAGCAATTCTTGAGAAGAGTGGGAAGGAGATGTGTAAAAGTATAGTCTTGTTTAAACAGGTGTTTGAATACAAGTAGAGCTTACATAATGTCTGTGGCTGTGTTCGTTGGAACAAAATTTGAAGCCTATATAGAGCTTTATGCAATGCAGCTTTATAAAGGAACAAAGATAGAAGCTTATACAAGCCATATAGGAGCTGACGTTGAAACATAGACTCAGGGGTGCCTGGGTAGTTCAGTCGGTTAAGCCTCTGACTTTGGCTTAGGTCATGATCCCAGGAGCCTGGGATCGACTCCCATGTTGCGCTCCTTGCTCCCTCTGCCTGCATGTGTGACATCTTTGGTCATCTAAAGACTCTTCGTCCTTAATCAGGGATCACGATGACTCTCAGAATTGTCGCGAAGCAGGATGCTTAGCACTGCAGTCTAATTTCACTTATTTGCTCCGGATAATGTTTTTAGCGACCTCTTCCAACGGGTTTTTGTTAAAACTTGTAAGCGTCTTGAGGATAGGGTCTAAACCTTATGTTGGGTACATTTGCACTTTTATAATTATTTGTACCAGATGGAGCCTGGAATAAATCATCTAGAGCACTAATGGCATGAGAGTTTGAAATTCTTTCCTCCGTCAGTCACAGCTACTAGAAGGTCTTTTAAGCCAGAGACGATAATTTACTGACTGCTTTTCTAGACTCTCCTCTCTGTCCTGGCCCTCACACTTCCCCACACCCCCTGTGGTAGCCTCAGCCAGCAGACAGAGGCCACTCCACCGGTGGCCCTGTGTACCTTCCGAAAGCTGGTGCTGTTAGGCGGTAGGGTAACCTGGAATTGGAAGGTGTGAAGTTTGGTCCTCCCGAGTTAGAATTTTCTTTTATTACTAAGTGCCATTCTCAGAACATCTGGCAAACCCACGTGCAAGTACTTGTACGGAATTAATTCCACTTGTGCTAATTTATTACAGTCTCCATTTTGTGCAGATGGTCACAAGTCGACAATTTCTCTTAGAGACGTGGGCTGTTTCTCATTTAGAGAAATACGTATTTACGTTTTAAAAAGTAATTCAGATGAATTTTCAGTCTGGGGTGGTTGTTTCTCTCATTGCGTTTAATGAGGTTGTTGCAGAGTAGTTTTGCATTTCTTTTGAATTTGATTCTGTATTCTTAAGAGCTGACTTTTTATTTAAGGCTTAGAAACTCCTGGTAGTGCTTTATGGGGAGATATTACCAATGGCAACTATGCAAAGGAATTTACTAGTACATTGTACTTCCAGTATAAGGGGAGTGTGTCTATCAATAAAATGGAAATGGGGATAGGAAAAATCCTGCATTTCTCTTTTCATGAAAAACTTTAAATGATTTTATATTGCAGGTGTCACTGTTAGGTTACAAAATGGTTCTATATACCTTGTTATGCCGAACACTTGAAATTTGAAACCTTATAGGTACATCAAATGAAAATTATTTTCTACTTAAATGGTGTAAGTACAAGCCTCCAGGGGAGGGTAATGCTTTTTTTCTTTCTCTCCTTTCTCTTGTTTTATTAAGATTGGAATAATAAAAGAGGTATTTCAACATTTAGCTAGATTGTGCTCACCCTGATGTCCAGTTTGAAACCTTGGAGACATACTTTGTTAATAGAAATGGAAAAAATGTTACTGGGATCCAGTACGTTTGGTACCAGAATATAATAGAGAGTGCACAGACTTTAAAATAGGACCACGCTGGGCTCACGTCTGAGATCTTCTGTGTTAGCCACATGGATTCAGTAAGTAACTTTCTTCCTTTTGCACCCCTGTCCCCTCATCAAGACGGTGGGGATGATACCTGTTGCTTGGGGTTATTATGCCACAACGCCAAATATAGGACCTCTTTTCTGATTCATGGCTAGGAAGTTTAATTTAATTTCCTTAACTGAATTTTGAGAGGGTGGTTGCTCGGGCCTACTGGTGCTCTCTGCTGGGAATTAAATTCCAGGCACAGGAGCCTGATCATTTTTCTTCTTAAAAAGAATTGGTTCATACCAGTAATAGTTGAGAGTATTTATTCTTGGACTTCAGCTTTGTTACCTTTTGGTTTTCTGTAGAGTTCAAGTTTAGGGAGCTGCTGATATGCACGCGCGCGCACGCGTGTGTGTGTGTGTGTGTGAAAATAGAGATGAAAAATCCAGAATTGGGGCGCCTGGGTGGCTTAGTCGTTAAGCGTCTGCCTTCGGCTCAGGTCCTGATCCCAGGGTCCTGGGATTGAGCCCCGCATCCGGCTCCCTGCTCAGTGGGAAGCCTGCTTCTCCCTCTCCCACTCCCCCTGCTTGTGTTCCCTCTCTCGCTGTGTCTCTCTCTGTCAAATAAATAAAATCTTAAAAAAAAAAAAAAAAAATCCAGAATTGCCACAGTGTATCTGTGCACATGCGCACACGCACACACACATGCATATGATTAAAATTACAGTGAAATAATAACTGTGTTTTTGGATAGTACCTTGTAAATAGGACATTAGGGACCTTTCTGTTCAGTTAGCACACCAACCTGTGAAGTAGAGGTCTATCTTATACATGAGGAAGTTGACTGGAACTATGTGGATAAATGTTTTGTATTACGATGAGTGAGTCCTAGAGCCAGGACTAGGATCCAGTTCTTCTCTCCTGGTCTATACCACACTCCTGGTAGGATACTGATACTTGACTAGTTTTCATGCCATAAAGCGTAATCACTGTTGTGAGGATTTTCTTCATATTGGTGCTGAAGTGGGGTCAAAAGCATCACTGGTTTGGGTATGTAACATTTCAAATGACGTTGCTTGGAATTATGGCATGTTTTTCCATCTTATAACTGCAGACTATAAAACAGTGTTAAATCCTGTAAGCCACTAAGATGAATAGCACAAATGGAAAATTGATAGTTACATTTCTGTGACATTTTACGGTTTTTACACTGCTTCAAAGAGAACCAAATGAATTTTAACAGTTCTCTGAATCATTTGTACAATAATATATTGTAAAATGTACCCATTTTACAGATAGCAGCCCAGGGTCATGTATGTTGAGCAGGGACTGATACTTGTTTTTCTGAAGCACTTTTTTCTATAGAAATATTGAATCCTATTTCCTTATTTTAAGCTACATGGAGGCAGGTAATTCTTTGGCAGATGGAGTTAATCCCAGGTAGAAATTTAACTAGGAGGTGAGGCCTGGTGTCCGTCAGAACAGGGAAGAGAAGGTCCCATAAAACCACAGTTACACCCTGAGTATCAGTCATGGTTTCTAGCCCTAAAGGTCAATGGTTCTGTGTTACCAAAATGACTTCTAAGGAATGTATGATGTTAGGACTTGACAAGTAGGCCATTTTAGGGAGGTTGGCTCTTTCTTCCTTTGGGCTGCCCCTACGAGTTAGATCTGTACATACACTGACCTTCTGTGAAAGAACTCTTACTTGCCAGGGGAAAGCCTAACACAGGTAATCATTTTCCAAGTAAAAGGTACAGGAAGTTGATGTTTAATAAAGGTTGGGAGATATGGTGTGAGGTGCCAACTTGCGTAACCACACACACATACTGACATTTTTCAACTGGTCTTGGCAGGATTCAGATGGAAAATTATTTCCTTTTTGCCAAGTGGACTTTGAGGAGATCCGGCAACTGTCTGAGTGATTCTAAACAAGGAGCTGCTCATGGGCATTTAATACCTTGAGGGAGAAAAGTCATTTTAGCTTAAATCTGTGTCCTGTGTAGCCAGTCTACCCCATTTCTCTCCAACAACCTGTGCTACCTTTTGGGTAATTCCTTTACCTAGCTGTGTACAATTTAGAAACAAAAGAATGCAGAGTCTTCACATCAAGTTATTTCTTCAGGCAAACTGTAGAGTCCCTGACAGTGTTCTTGACAAGCATTGTGTGTGACTGGTGGTATGGTTTTAGTTGCTTACTTTTATTGGGGCAGCCCTTTCTGTATGGCCTCAGGGGTACGTGGAACTTAATCTTGCTGTTCTTGACTCCTACTTCTTACCGATTCTCATGAAAAAGCTGAATTTATGATGGAATTCTTATCGGCAAGATGATGTAATCTTGACAAGAACAAGAATGTAATTTTGTTCACCTCTCTATTAGGAGTACTTAGAATAGTGCTTTTATTAAGGTGCTTAAAAAGGTGTTGAAGGAATGCTGACCTAGACTAAGAGCTAATATTTTAGATTCTCAGAGGTCTCTTGGTTTGAGACTTTAGGTACCTGGTTTGTGGTCCTAAACTGCTTTTCAAAGTGATTGTTTAGGTCTGGGCCTATAGTGCCCTTCCAGGGTCATAGACAGAGACCTACTCCTCTAGGAGGGTCTAGGTGAATATATGCAGGAGCTAACAGTGAAACGTAAAACTGTGTAAGTCAGCTTTGATGTCCACAAGATCAGACCAAACTGGTAGTTGGTGTAGTAACCATGCAAGATTTTCCCTAGGGTAGGAAGGATTAGTTGGAAAGTAGATTCTAGAATAAGAACCAGGAAAAACATCTTTAGTTCCAAAATGAGTTAATAGAGGTGTTTGGGAATATACAAACTGTTTACTGGCCACATGATAGGTGAAAAATAAATTTAAGATTTTATTTATTTATTTGACAGAGCACAAGCAGGGGGAGCGGCAGGCAGAGGGAGAGGGAGAAGCAGGCTCCCTGCTGAGCAGGGAGCCCAATGCGGGGCTCAGTCCCAGGACTCTGGGATCATGACCCAAGCTGAAGACAGACATTTAACTGACTGAGCCACCCAGGTGCCACCCAGATTTTTTAACTGATATAAAATTAAGTACCATGCAGTGCACCTAGGTTAGGTGTACAAATATGAGTCTTGACAAATAATTTCCATCTGTGCAACCGTCACACCAGTCGAGCTCTAGAACATGTCCATCCCCCCAAAAAGTTGCCTTGACTGAATGAACAAGTTGCTAAGTTCTGGTCCTAAAGTGAGGGTAATAATAAAGATTGTTTCACAAGGTTGTTGACAGTATAACAGTAGCAACTAACAATGGTGGGTATTAGAAAGTTTCCAAAAATTTCATTTAACCTTAAAACAACCCGAAGAAATGGATTGTTTACTGTTGCATCCATTTTTACAGAGGAGGGAAATGAGGCCAAGATAACTTTTGGCTTGTTCCAAGCAAGGTAGGTAGCCCAGTAGCTGAGGCAGTTCTGCAGAGCTGGGTCTGTGGTGAGCAAATGTTGGTTGACCTTATTAGCTATGGGAAGGAAGGGGGAAAGAGACCAAGGGTACACATTTGAACTGGGTTTTAATGTCCATTGTTACTTATGAACTATGTTTCTTGGGCAAGATCCTCAACTTCTGGGAAGATCTATAAAAGAGGAAGAGGCATAGGAAGTCATCATGGGACTGGTCTGTGCTATGGGGCTGTCACCTGGGAGACAACTATGAGAACACTTTGGGGACTTGGAAGTGCTGTGTGCTGACATCCTTATCTCTGTCCATGGAAGAGATAGCTGCGTGCTCCCTGCTCCTGGCCTCACACACTTGGGAGACTGGGCAGACAAAGAGGGATTGACGGTGTGTCAGAGAGACAGTCCCCATGTGACAGTCTTGATGGGTCGAACACAGTGTTTACACAACATTTTCTCTCACAGGTCGCTTTGACATTCAAAGCCTTAGATAGTTTTCCAGCTATTATGTCAGCCGACCTCCATAATATTTTAAGTATCCTTTCTCCTGTTGTCCTTCCAGATTTTTGGAGGGGAAATGTTACTAGTTGATAGAATCTGAAAGGCTCAGAAACACTCACCTGCCTGTTCCTCAACCTCAGTCCAAGCTTCCTCTTCTTCAGGGAGCTACACTCCCATCATTCTCTCCATGTCGACACCAGTGGAGTCCATCCTCTGGGTTCCCTTAGGCTGGTTCCACCTCTACTTTTGCAGTTTTTGTAATTACTGACTTGTACTTTCTTAACTATTGGCTCTTTGAAGGCTCCTTAAACACGGATTGTCTTCATTGTGTCCCTAGGAGAGCAGCTGGCATGTGGTAGGCAAGTAATCAGTGTTTGTTGAATGAATGGAAGTTCTTGTAGTAAAAGGTCACTTCAAAGCAGGGATACAGAAACGGGCAGGATGGTGCATGAAGTATGCGACCCCCCACTTTCCTTCTCTGGGACTGCTCTAGTACTGTTGTAAGGGATTCCTTCTCTTGTAGCTAATTGGAGGTTCTGAATATTAAAAAAAAAAAAAAAAAAAAATCTCCTGCTTGAAAGGCTTTATTATTAAGGGAATAGTTGTAAGAAAATTGGTAAGATTTGCAGCACTAACTATAACATCTTGCATTTATATAATGGTGGGAATAGAATTTTTCTAAACTGTAAACGTGAATTAAGTTAAATCACACAGATATTTTAGGTGTACAAATTAGAAAGTCATTATCCCAAAGGAGAGCTGTTATTTTAATGTCTGATTAAAATACTTTATACAGGGATCAGAATCATTTAGAGAAAGGCATGAGTAGATCCTGAAATTCTTAACTTAAAAAAAATTGGGCTGTTGAACTCCACAAATATTATTTGGGTGAACATGGGTAAAACCTTTCCCTCCCACTTCTAAGTTCGAATCCTCTTGTATCCATTTCTGCCTTTAAACTCTGGGCCAGCCGGTCATGCCATCAGGGCCCACCTATCTGTGCAAATGGGAGCAGTGGTTCTGGCTTTGGTCAGTTGGAGATTTCTTGGCCATAACTGAGCCACAGATTGCCATTAAGGATGGGATTCTATTACTGAATTATTCCTTTTGAACATTTATTGCTGAGGGTGGTTACTTGTAAGTATCTCCTTTGATTGACTTTGTGCTATTGATATTAAAGGCTGTTGCAGTCAGGCTGTGATATAATTGGTAGCCAGACTTGGACCCTTTTCGGGAAGCTAAAGACTTTGCACTGAACATATTAGCCTTAGATATATAAAGCCAAACAAAGCCCAATTTGTGAATTTCCTAATTTTTCTATAGCACAACAATTTGCATATTCAGTGTCTTTAAAAAAAATACCATCTATTCCTCCAAGTCTATTGAGGACAGATTCTAAGATCCCATAGGCTCCCTCTTCCTATACTCCCTTCTGAGAAATACAAAAAAAAGTAGCTAATTTTGGAACAGTGAGATTTTTGTTCTGCTTGTGAGGGTAAGGGAGGGGACTTGGCTGGGTTTCTTGCTTCCTGAGGTCTGTGCTCTATTTCTTGTTCTCTTGGCATATTCCCACATTCAGCCATCCTAGACCTCCAGAGTGCTTGGAGAGGAGACATCTGACAGAGGTGTCCTCACCTTCAGGGCCAGAGACTCCCAATAACAGAAGTCACAGCCAGAACCAGTGAGTGAATCTTTACTCCTTGGTTCCCCCTCTGAATCAAGCTTGTCTTCTCAAATACTAGAGCCAGTGTGTTGTCCTTAACATTTTCATGAGGTCTTCATTTGATGTTATCAGGAGAAATCTGGGGAACAAACCTTTTTGAGGCTGTCGACCTATGGGTTCAGAAAAGATGGACAGTTCTTTACAAAATCCAAGTTGGGGGATGAATGAAAGCGATTAATTTTGATGTGACACGATGTCCTTGGAGGAAAGATACAAAATGAAATATATGAATGTATTTTTTCTCCATTTTTTTGGATGTGCTCTCCCTTGAAATTTCAGTTGCCAAATATTCAAACCTAGTTTGAGGTTCTTATGTTTCATTTTAGTAGTGAGCTGGAAAAACCAACCGAACACTTAACTTGAAATTTGTCTTACTATAGTTATCTTTAATAGAGGTGAAGCAGTGATAGTGTAGAGTTCTAACATCAGGTATCTTTAGTATTTTTTTTTTTTTTAAAGATTTTATTTATTTGAGAGAGAGCGACTGAGAGAGAGAGAGCATGAGAGGGGGGAGGGTCGGGAGGGTCAGAGGGAGAAGCAGACTCCCCGCCGAGCAGGGAGCCCGATGTGGGACTCGATCCAGGGACTCCAGGATCATGACCTGAGCCGAAGGCAGTCGCTTAACCAACTGAGCCACCCAGGCGCCCTATATTTAGTATTTCTGGTGGGCCTGTACCAATTATAGATGTTGTAGTATGTGGTTATATTTATAAATAGCACAAGGAGATACTTTTATTATGTCATCTTGGTATATTCTTTTGAAAGGTGACTAACATTTTCTTTGAATATTTTTATCAATACCTACCTCTTTCCAAGGTTAACAAATCCAAAATCTCTGTTGTTACTGGACATGACATTTAAGGGAAAAAAAAAAACAAAAAACACTGAATAGCTTTAAATTTTCTAGCATGTGGGTTAAAACTCTCAAAGTAGGAAATCTCAGCTTTGTTTTTTTTGTTTTTGTTTTTTCCCCCTGATGAAATTACGGGTACTATGGATTGCATGTCTGGATTGGGAGCCCAGCCTTGGTTGGGTCAAGTGAGGGCAGTGGGTGGGTTGGGCTATAAGGGTCATGACCCTGCTATGCGTGGGAGGGCATTCTCCTTTGTAGCCCTTGGGAGATTGTTGCAGTGGAGTGTTGTTAATCCCACTGGGACTTGCCTGGCTTCTGAAGGGTTTCTCACTGCCTCATGATTACCTAGGGCCAAGTTAGGAATCAGAGAGGGGCCGCTGACCTAAAAATAGTCACAGTTTGGGAGGAGGGCTTGAATGGCAGGGCACCACCGCTCGCTCCCTTCTCACTGCCAGAAGATGGTGCCATAAGGAGACGGTCAAATGGGGAGTGTGTGCGTCCGAAGACAGGTGTGAAAAGTGTAGAGGAGAGTGAATAAAACTTTCTTCCTGGCTTCTAGAGGGGGAGATAAACATTTTAGAGATTGACTTTCAGAAACCCTTAGAGACAGTAAAAGCAAATATGGGAAGTGATTCTTTTTATGAGGTTGGGCTTAGTGGGGTATATTTCTAGATGTTTGTAAGAAAACATTTTGTATTTAATGTCGGTCACAGATTGTTGAGGAATGGAAACCGTGATATGCCTTGTTTCCCATAGTGCCTGAGAACAAAGTGAAGCATCGTTTGAAAACTTGAAGGTGACAGGTCATTTCAACAAAGACAATTTTTTAAATTCAAGTGTAGTTGACATACATTATTAGGCTAGTTTCAGAGGTACAACACTGATTCAACATTTATATATTACGAAGCAACCACAGTAAATCTAGGTAACATCTGTCACTATACAAAGTGTTGCAATATTAACTATATTCCCTATGGTGTACATTGCATTCTGTGTCTTCTTTTATAACTGGAAGTTTGTACCTTTTAACCCCTCTCCCCCATTTTACCCCTCTCCCTACTTCGCTCCCCTCTAGCAACTATCAGTTTGTTCTCTGTATTTATGATTGTTTCAGTTCAGCTTTGTTTTTGATTTTTAAATAACACATATATGTGAAATCATTATATTGTCTTAGTCTGGCTTATTTCACTTCGTATAATACACTCTAGTAAAAGGCAAAAGATTTATGTGATCTGAAGAGAAACCAGAGTATCTCGAGGTCCATCTATATTGTCACAAATGGCAAGATTTCAGCCTTTTTATGGCTAAGTAATATTCCATTGTATATACCCAACATCCTCTTTATCCATTCATCTAATAATAGACACTTGGATTGCTTCCATATCTTGGCTATTGTAAGTATGCTGCAATAAACATAGGGTGCATATATCTTTTCAAATTGGTGTTTCTTTCTTGGGCTAAATACCCAGAAGTGGAATTGTCGACTGTATGGTAGTTCTCGTTTTAATTTCTTCCTTACTAACACTTGTTATATCTTCTTGATTCTAGCTATTTGAACAGATATAAGGTGATATCTTGTGGTTTTGATTTGCATTTCCCTAATGATTACTGATGTTGAGCATCTTTTCATGTGTCTGTTGGCCGTCTGTATGTTTTCTTTGGAAAAATGCCTATTTAGGTCCTCTGCCCATTTTTAAAATTAGATTGTTTGCTCTTTACGTACTGACTTGTAGGAGTGCTTTATATATATTGGGTATTAATCCCTTATTGGCTATATCATTGCATATATCTTCTGCCATTCAATAGGTTGCCCTTTCATTTCATTGATGGTTTCTTTTGCTGTGTAAAAGCTTTAACTTGATGTGGTCCCACTTATTTTTGCTTCTGTTGCCCTTGTCTGAGGGGACAGATCCAAAAAAAAAAAAAAAAAAATTGCTAAGGCTGATGTCAAAGAGCTTATTTCCTATGTTTTCTTCTAGGATTTTTATGGTTTCAGGTCTTATGTTTAGGTCTTTAATCTGTTTTGAGTTTATTTTTATGTATGGTGTAAGAAAGTGGTCCAGTTTCATTCTTTCAGGTGTCCAGTTTTCCCAGCACCATTTTGAAGACTTTTTCCCCTTGTATGTTCTTTCCTTTTTTGTCACAGATTAATTAACCGCATTTATTTCTGGGCTTTCTATTCTGTTCCGTGTGTGTGTGTGTGTGTGTGTGTGTACACCATACTCTTTTGATTACTATAGCTTTGTAGTATAGTTTGAAATCTGGGCACATTATGCCTTTAGCTTTGCAAGATTGCTTTGGCTATTTGGGTTCTTTTGTAGTTTGACAAAAATTTTAGGATTATTCTAGTTCTGGGAAAAGATGCTATTGGTATTTTGATAGGGATTGCATTGAATCTGTAGATTGCTTTGGGTTGTATGGACATTTTTAACAACATTAATTCTTCCAAGCATGAGCATGGCATATCTTACCATTTATTTGTGTCAACTTCAATTTCTTTTATCAGTATCTTATTTCAGAGTACAGGTCTTTTACCTACTTGATTAAATTTACTGTGGACCTATGCATTTTAAACTGAAGTTTCTGGAAAGATTATTTAACATACTAACAACACTTCGGATACATCTGGTACACATTTTATGTTGAAGTCATATTGGTTAGAAGAAATTGCTGTCTGAAAGTGATAGACAGTCTTCCATTTGGTAGCTGTTTTCTGACTGGGTATGATTGATTCAAAACTTAGTATTTATTTTCCAGTCTCCTTTTCTCTTTAAGGTGAAACCAGATTACTTCAGATATTTAAAATATCTGTGGTCAAAAGACCAAGAGCTTTGTTTTCCCTCCCAGCCTCCAGGGTGACTGAGGAGGTCTGATGAGATAAGAGGTGGAGAGTATTTTGTTTGAACTCATTGATTTAGGGATGGGTGCTTATTGATTTTTTTTTTTTTTTGAAAGGATTCTTTCACTGCATCTGAGCGTTGATTACTAAGTTTAAGTAATATTCTCTGATTTAGGGGTAGCAGGAGGAGTCACTTGACTTTGAAGATATTTCTTGTTACCTTCAGTGCAAAGGCTAATGTGTTGCTAATTGTTGTTCTATGTGAGTTTTTGTGTCCTGAGGGCCCACAGAGGACTTTTGAGAGGGGATTTGCAATGAGCTGAGTTACAATGTGGAGAACTCCTTCTGATTGCTTTGTGGAGAATGTATTGTAAGGAGGCAAGAGGCTAATGATTTACTCAGTCCTTCAGAGGAGAGAGATGAGTATCTTGGACCTGGAGTAATAGTGAAGGTGAGAAATAGTTGCATTTGGAATACATTTTGAAGGCGGTGCCTATTTTAATTGCTAATGAGGTGATAGGGAAGGAGGGGAACAAGGCTGACTGCTAGGTTTTTGGTGTGACGATCAGCTTGGGCGCCTAGAGGCATCTTTTATTGAGAATAAGGAACACTGGGACAAGAAAGAATTTGTGAGTCAAGAAGTCTGGAGTTCTTTTAGAGGCAGGAAGTTTGAGATGCCTGTTAGGTATACAGGGGCAAATGTTGAATTAACAGTTGGGTCATCAAATCTGGAACTTTAGGGAAAGATCCAGGCAGTGAGATGCTTGTGGGGCTTGCCATGAAACAGAATGTATTTAAAACAAGATGATGAGTGTAAGAAGAGAGGAGCTAAGGGGCAGGAGCTGTGAATTACTCCCAACATTAGGAGGTTGGTCAGAGAAGCCAGCAGAGGAATTTGCCAAGGAGCAGCCCGTGAGTTGAGGAGGATTAAAGCTAGGGGAGTGCCTCTGAAGCCAAGTGAAGATGGTGTGTTGGGGCTCGAACCCTATAGTGTAAAGAGTTTTGTTTACCAGAGGACACTTTTGTTCACTTTTTGGTAAGTAAATGTGTTTAGTGATCATTTAGAATCTTGATAAGCTTGAGGAAACCATGGTAAATTCAGCCAAAATTAAAAACAAGCACAATACATCTCTTGAAAACACCACAACATGACATTTAATTATCCGTAGGCAGTCTCATTGCAGGGAACTGGACACATTCTGTTAATCACTTTTGAAATATCAGCAATGGATGGAGGAACCATAATACTCTTTGAGGGCCCCCCAAATCCACAACATTTTTTTTTGTATCTGGCCACTGCCCATAGTGCTGTTTTGAGAGCCTCATTTGCTCACTTAGGAAGCCCCATTCTACATCATATCAAAATATTAAAATATAACCACACTTCCTGCATTTAAACAGTTGAGTTGCTATTGAGTTGTTAACTGTTGATATACTAGTACATCTAAAATCTTTCCATGCTTTTTCTCTTCTCTGCTCCTTATTCCTCAGGTCTCCGCTAAACACGTGACTTGCTCAGAGACCTTCACCCTATAATAGCAACAGGAATGCCTGTGATTTTCTTCATTGACTACAATTTCTGTTTGTATAGTTGTTTGTTTTGTTCACTGTGTAGTAGCGCTTAGCAGAGTGTTGGGCATATGTGGGCACCTAATAAATCTGAATGAATGTCACCCAGTATTAGAAAACAGGTGCCTCAGTAGCTTTGGTTTGGTTTTCAAGCTCAGTGGCTTTATTTTTAAGTCAGATTGGCTGAGGTATCCTTTACTTACCGCAAAAATTGCCTTTTTAGGTGGGCAGTTCATTGAACTTTGGCAAATATATCGTCAGCCACCATCAAAAAATAGAAATTTCTATCATGCGGTTTCTTTGTGTCCCTTTCAGCCTTTCTCCCCTGACTCCCAGGCAAATGCTGATCTCAGTCTTTCTTCATGGTTTTGCCCTTCCAGATACTATGTAAAGAGCACTACCTGCCTTTTCTGTCTGGCATCTTTCACTTAGAGAAGTATCTCAAACACACAAGCTGTTGTTTGTATCAACGGTCTACCTTTTTCTTGCCAAGTGGTATTTCATTGTATGGATGTCCTTCAGTTTTTCTTATTCAACCACTGGTGATGGACATTTATGTTGTTTCTAGTTTTTGGCGATTTATTAGCTTTTCCTTCCTGGTCTTAATTAGTAGACAGGAAATTAAAACAGCAATAGTGACCCACAGCCACAAACCCCTATTCATGTCTACTGTTTTCATTTTCCCATGTTTTTTTCTATGTGTTTTGCATGGTAATACTACTAAAACACATTTTGCCTAGTTTTATAAACTGCATATTTTTGAAATGGTTGCATTTCATTGAGTCACTCTAATTTTCTAATCCTTGGTGACATTCAGATTGTTTCTAAGTCATCACAGTTGTAGAAAATGTGCTAACCATCATCTAAAGTGTTCCTATGATAAATTCTTGGCAACAGCTTAAGACTCTTAATTTGAAAGTAATAGAAATCAATTCAAGCTAACTGGGGCAAAAAATGGATAGGTGTTAAAAGGGTATGGAATATTTCTCAGAAGTTAACGTCAAGGACATTGTTAAGAACCAAGTCAGGTCGGTCATTCTTCTTCGTTGTTATTTCTGCTTCTCTTGGGGCTTTGGTAGCATTCTCTTTGCAGAGACTTGTTTCATCTGCTCCAGGGTGCATGGCAGGAGGAGGCTAACTCCACAGTGCTGGGATTTATGTTTTCCAGTCCCGGGACTTCCACAGACACACTCTGCCTGACTAGCTATTTCAAATCCAGTGGTGGGGGAGAGACCATCTGACCACATTGGAGGTAGTCGTCCACACCAGGACAGTTCACTGTTGTTCATACAGTGGAGCCCAACTCAGTAAAAAGGAGATGTTCTCAGAGAAAGAGGGTTGTTGTAAACTAATCCCACACTCAGAGGTTACCATTTAAAGTAAGATTACACAAAATCCATTTTATGACTATTCAAGTTGCTTTTCAAAAGGGTAATTACAGTATGGTCTTAGGAGAGAGTTGGGAGTATTACATGTATCTATTTTTTTATATTTGTATTTACATATTAAAAATCATTTAGGTACCTGTTTCCACAGCTCATATACTAAGATTAGAATAATACAGAGAAGGATTAGCATGGCCCCTTCCCAAGGATGACCCGCAACTTCATGAAGCATTTTGTATTTTTACAAGCTAAGTCCTGGTGATGTAATGTACGGCATAGTGACTATAATTGATGATACTGTATTGCATGTTTAAAAGTTGCTTAGAGAATAGATCTTAAAAGTTTTCATCACAAGCAAAAAAGAGTTGTTTACCTCTTCTTGGTTTTGATCCATCCCCTCTGAGTGATGTTTAATGGATAGCTAAGAAAATCTGACCTATTAGCATTTATTGAATGCTTGCTTTATGTTAAGCATCGTGTCTGAGACTTCTGTAAATACAAGGCAGTTTATTAGACATCTCTTATTCTTGGAACCATGCAGTCAAGTTGAGATTTACTTAACCCTGGAGGAGCTTCTTATTAAGTGGTCCTTGAGTGGAAATGTTCCATATACAGGTAGTTGTGTCAGTCTTTGTCTGGAAATAATATCAATATGGGTGCTAAATGGTTCAGTAGGAACGTCAGTACCTTGATTTAACTATGGACTGCCTGCCTAGAAACCTGTTCCTAAGTTGTGTGACCCATTGTGGAGTTATGTATCTTGTCCTCACTTTGAGTTTTAGGTCCTAGCTGGAGTCTGGAGTCCCCTAGCCTGGCCGGGCTGCTTTACCTGGAGTCTGCTTTATGGCAGTGACTATCGGCAGGTTCCCCTGTGCATCCGAGTGCCCCCTTCTTAATTTTAAACAACTCATATGTGGTACGTAAGGAATAGTGCAGAGGACCACAGGGGAAGGGAGGGAAAACTGAATGGGAAAGAATCAGAGAGGGAGACAAACCATGAGAGACTCTGGACTCCGGGAACCAAACTGAGGGTTACAGAAGGGAGGGGGTTGGAATGGGGTAACTGGGTGATGGGTATGGGGGGGCACGTGTGGTGATGGGCACTGGGTGTTGTGCACAGCTGATGAATCGTTGAACACTGCATCAAAAACCAATGATGTACTATATGCTGGCTAATAGAACATAATAATGAAAATAATAAATTAAAAGAAACTAAAGAAAAATAAAAGTCTTTGTCAGCAAATGCACTCTGGTTACTATCATAATCTTACCCTTCTCTGAAATCATTTATTTCGTGACTTTATGTTGATACAATGAGAATTTTAATGAAGATTTTAACAGTGAAACTTGCCAAGTTAAGGTATCTGTTCACGTGTATAAGTGGATTCTTCGTATGTGATGGTCTAACTCAGAAGAGCTTCTCCCTGGCAGCTGGGTTGTACCACAGTGGTCAGCATGATGATGCATGCTAGAGTGTAGACCCTTCCATTTGTGGGTTTAATATTTGAGATACCAGATAGTTACAAGGCAGCCCCAAATTCTAAGATACCTAATACCGTATTTTTCTCCTATTCTGTAGATTGGGAAAGTTGAGGTTGCAATGAAGTTATGCTATTAGCTCTAGCTCTTCTGGTTTGTGGTTTTGATTTGTTCGTGGTAAAATATACATAACATAAAATTTACCGTTTTAACCATTTTTAAGTATACAGATCAGTGGCATTAACTTAGCTCATAATGTTGTGTAACCATCACCACAATCTAGTTCCAGAATTTTCCATGAACGCAAACAGAAACTTTGAACTCATTAAAGGCTAATTTTCCATTCAATCTTCCACCAGCCCCTGGTAACCTCTATTCTACTGTTTGTATGAGTTTGACTATTTTGGTACCTCAAGTAAGAGGACTGCTACCATATTTGTCCTTTTGGTCTGGTTTATTTCATTTAGCATGTTTTCAAAGTTTATCTATTTGTAGCATGAGTCAGAATTTCCTTCCTTTTTTATGGCTGAATAATATTCCATTGTATTTATGTACCATATTTACTCATCTGTTGATGGACACTTGGATTGCTTCAACCTTGTGGTTATGAATAATGCTGCTGTGAACATGGGTGTACAAATACCTGTTCAAGTCCCTGCTTTTGGTCCTTTGGGGTACATACCTAGGAGTGGAATACAAGGTTGTATGGTAGTTCTATATTTAACTTTGTGAGAAGCCACCAGATCGTTTTCCACAGCTGCTGCATCATTTTACATTCTGACTGTGAATTTGAGAGAGTTCGTTTCTTCACATCCTCACTAACATTTTGATAATAGCCATGCTAATGGATGTGAAATGCTATCTCATGGTTTTGATTTGCATTTCCCGGAAGACTTTTGATGTTGAGTATCTTTTCATGCACTTATCAGCCATTTGTACTTGTTCTTAGGAGAAATGTCTTTTTTTTTTTTTTTTTTTTTTTTTAGATTTTATTTTATTTGAAAGAGAGAGCACAAAGAGGGGGAGTGGCAGGCAGAGGGAGAAGCAGGCTCCCCGCTCAGTGGGGAGCCTGATGCGGGACTCAATCTCAGGACCCTGGGATCATGACCTGAGCTGAAGGCAGATGCTTAACCAACTGAGCCACCCAGGCACCCCGGAGAAATGTCTTTTCAAGTCCTTTTTCACATGATGTTAACATTTTGAATTAAATTTTCTGTTCCTTGGTTTCACTTCATAGTCCTATATATTAGCTTTCTTATTGTGTATTAAGAAAGTTAGATTGAAAGTGGGGAGGAAAGTTTTTGTTTTGGTGGAAGATGTTAAAAAGTGACAGGTTTTTTTTTTTTTTAAAGGATAGATTTATTTGAGAGAGAGCATGTGCGTGCGAGTGTGGGGGAGAGGCAGAGGTAGAGGGAAAATCCCAAGCAGACTCCCCACTGAATGTGGAGTCTGACATGGGGCTCAGTCTCACAACCCTGAGATCAGACCTGTGCTGAAACCAAGAGCTGGACACTTAACCAACCCAGGCGCCCCTGACAGATTTTATCTGTTGAAGCCAAATTTTGCTCTTGGTGTTTTCAGGTTGGCTGTGTGCTTCCATGCACGTGGACCAGGTAGGAGACCACCTGTCTAACTGGAGTGAGGAAGGCCTGAAGCCTTATGTCTCGTTTGGGATTGTAAAGGGAGGAGGAGGAAGAGGTAGAGTGGAGAATGAGATTCCTTTCTCTTTCATCTCCTTATATTTTAGAAAGGCAGAAACTTCCATTTTTTTTTTCCACCGCCCCCCACCCCCCTTCCTCCACTCTCTTCTGACTCCTGAGACTGAAGATGATGGCGGCCAGGGTCAGGTAGCAAAGTAGCTTCTATCATTCTCTTCCCTGACTGTGTTTTTTCCCCATTGACACAATGCCCTACCCAGTGTTCTACTTCTTGGTCTTTATACATACGTATAGTATGTCCGTATCTTAGTGGGAGATGTACTACACTTTAGTTTGGGGGCTAGCCTAGGAACCTAATCCTCATTAGCATTTCTCTAGGAAAATGAATTTTGAGTTAGAATAAATCTCCAAATGAGCTTTGGAGGATAACGTGCTTGTAAGTTGGGGACTGCCTGTCCCAGCAGTATAGCATAAGGGTGTGTGACGAGGTGCTTGGGGTTGAAGGAGGACACATAGTTGCAGGGGCTGTGGAGTGGGTCAGACCATGGGCTTTGGAATGAGCAGGTTTACATCTGAATCCCACTTACATATTGTGTGCTTTGCCCCTAAGTTTCCATCTTGGAAATTGTAGCTGTTGATACACATGTATGTGGGTACGGTGTCTGCATCCTGGTTGACTCCAATCAAAGTGATGAGGGAGATGTGAGAGTTTTTCCCTCAAAGTCCCTTCTGCCTGTTTGTGCTACATCAAAGTGCAGCATCTTACCTAAGTTTTCCTTTGTGCAGAAAGGGCACTGATGCAAGCACTGGGCCTTCTGACTTGCTTCCGGAATCCTCAGAGCACATCCAGGCCTCTGTGATAACTGGAGCAGGCTGAACTCTTGCGGGTCCTTCCCTCACTGCTGCACGTGGACTTGGTCTCTGGCATCCTAAAACGTTGTAAAAGTTGGGTTCAGAGATGTTAATTTCCAGTGATGTTGAATTCACTATTATTTTTGCTTCTGGGAGGATTTCTAGTCTTCCTGTTTATTTTATTGTGTAACTTTTTTTCTCTTGGGTCTTCACTGACATGTCTGGGAATAAAGAGATAAGTTTCTCAATCTAAGTTAATTTTTCAAATCAGGAGAAAGGAGGGAAAGTTCTGAGTGTGTACTGCACATGCCTAGGGAACTGGAAGAATGATTTAGTTTCTAGTCGGTAGTTAGCCTTTCTCAGGAATGTATTTTTGGAGGTTGAATCTCTTTTTGAGATTTTTTTCTCTAACATGGATTAAGCAGTCTTGTACTATAATCTTCATAGTTCCCTGCCACTACTTTTTCAAAGACCTGTGTTGATTTTTTTTTGTTTTTCCTTTCTACTTCTCTCCCTTTGATTATTTGTGATGATTGGCAAGTGGTTGTGCAGTTTCAGGAATTGGGAGCACTGCTCTGGTTCTTTACTCCATTGAGTAATCAGATGTTTTCATGCCTAGATCATCTTTATCATTGAGAGATACCGGCTTAAAAAATGTGGAACATAGGGTGTTTGGTTTGGGGCCTACGTTATCCTTGTAGAAAAACGTAATCTGTCTTGAGACCCAGTAGAGGACTGAATGTCCTGCTCCTTATCCTAATTGGCATCAGCGATGGTGGCCACAGTGCTTTCCTTGTATGACAGTAATGCAGATGAAGCTGGCCTCAGGACCAGATAATTATTCTCAGTGGATGCACATGGCAGACATAATTATGAATCACTTTATCTCCTTTGTGGTGTAGTCACTGGAAGATAAAGAACAAGAGGGATTTGGGTAATGCAAGGTAAATATTGACTCTTGTTTTCATCTGCAGCTTTGGGACAGACTATTTAATATGTTGCATAGGTATAGCAGGCCTTTGGTGTCTTTTTTTTTTTTTTTTAAACAAGTTGTTTTCTGTAGGTTTGTCTCTAGTGTGTGCAGGTTTTCCTTTTAGTACATTTGATGTTCTCACTGCAGGATTCATCTGTAACTCCGTGCCATTTCCCCTAAGATAATTGAATGCATGGTGTTAAAGAGGATACAAATTTGCTTATATCCTAAATGCACCATTAAAGAACAGCTGAAAATAGAGTTGTGATCCTGGTTCTGTCTCTAAGCAGCTGTATGAACTTGGAAGTCCTCAGGGCTGCTCTACTTCAGGATTCTAAGGGCACTGTTAGCATCCTTTTTAATTTAAGTAAATGGTACTGCTGGGCTGCTTTTCTGTAGAATGCGGTGTGAACGGTGACCCCTAGAGTCAGGCCACAGAGGCGCTACTAGAAATCCTAACTTACTCCCGGGACCACTGGTTTTTTCACAGAATAAGGTTGGGTAGAATGAACTCGAACGCTCTGAGCGCTGGGAGAGGCGTCCATCATCCGTGTTAGCCCCTCTTCCATGACTGGGCCCCGTTTCCAGGAGAATTGGAAAATTATTTTTGTTAACAAAAGTAGCGTTTTATTTCCAGAGAATTGATGTAGTCCTTAACAATAGCATTGCTCTAGGAAAATGAATTTTGAGTTAAAATACATTTCCAAATGAACTTTGGGAATCACCTGCTTCTCCGTTGGGGAACCGTGCACCCCAGCAGTAGAGCTCAGGGTCATGTGTGACGTGCGTGGGGTTGCAGGAGGACACGTTCATGCAGGGGCTGCGGGGTGGGTCAGTGTGCGGGCTCCAGCACGAATAGGTTTGCACCAGAGTCCCACGGTTGGAGTGTTTGACCTCATGTGTAGACTTGCCATGTCTTGTGTAGACTTGTCATGTGCAGTCCCTGCAAGACTTGTCAGCATGTATTTCGGGTCTCTGCATGGGACAACCTGTTGTTGGGATTTGAAAGGCATTCATTTTTAGAGCCTGTATTGACTATGGGGAGAAGTCACAGCTTCAGTGACCCCAGTTACTCATAATGTAAAGAGCGGTAGCGCTGGTCCAAAATGCTGATTAAATGATTTCTAAATCTTCCGATTTCAGTTTCTATGAAAGAAATGTTGATCCAAAAAGTACAATCTGTAAAGAGTGGGTTTTACTCCATTGGAGCGTAAATATTTTTAATATTTTGGTATTTAGATAAGATTCCCAAGATGATTATAAATATTTAAATAATTATGAAGCAAATTTATACATAGGTCCCTTATACATAAATCATTTGATAATCTGTGAGCACTCAGAATTTCCTGAGTTTAAAGGCTATGAAAATCGTCAGAATTTTTAGTATAGGAAGCACTATTCCTACACTGATAGAAAATGAGAAATCAAATTGTACATAGATTAATAAGGATTCCTATTGTGATGTAGATACATACCTAAGATGTTTCCTTCTAAACTTTTTTTTTTAATTCAAGTCACTGGAATATTCTTTTTTTTTTTTTTTAAGATTTTATTTATTTGACAGAGAGAGACATAGTGAGAGCAGGAACAAGCAGGGGGAGTGGGAGAGGGAGAAGCAGGGAGCCCGACGCGGGGCTCGATCCCAGGACCCTGGGATCATGACCTGAGCCGAAGGCAGACGCTAACGACTGAGCCACCCAGGCGCCCAAGTCACTGGAATA
This sequence comes from Mirounga leonina, assembly GCF_011800145.1. NCBI lineage: Eukaryota > Metazoa > Chordata > Mammalia > Carnivora > Phocidae > Mirounga > Mirounga leonina. Next base: position 20,842,083 of record NW_023270320.1, on the reverse strand, counting down.
TTCTGGGTTCTTTTTTTTTTTTTTTAAAGATTTTATTTATTTATTCATGAGAGACAGAGAGAGAGGGAGAAGCAGGCTCCCAAGGAGCAGGGAGCCCGATGCGGGACTCGATCCCAGGACCCTGGGATCATGACCTGAGCCGAAGGCAGACGCTTAACCGTCTGAGCCACCCAGGCGCCCTGGGTTCTTTAATTAAGAAGCAGTCACCCAGCAATAGTAAATGCTGATTTAATCTGACAAGTCAAAGTCCCTCCTATTTGCAGAGATGGTCTGGATAGACCAGTAAGTTGCTTGCTGTACAGAACTTTGTGTTTTTGTTGTGTTTTCAGTCTTACTGTAAGTGATGTACAATATAACCAAGAAACACGTCTCTGTACAAGTTTTCCTCCTTTAAGCTTCAGACAAGTCTGTGATGTTTTCTTGGCAAAGAGTCCAAGGAAAATTCTTTAGTTTGGGGATGGGGAGAAGGCATTACACTCAGCTGTATTACTGCTACAAGACCCAGCTGGTCTTTGAATAACCGTGGTCTCCTGAGAGGATTCATTGAATGGTCTGGTGTTGGGATTTCTTTTAGTCTGCTTGCAGTTTCTGCTCTATGAAAAAGACAGTTTCTTATGTACAGCCACAAACTATTTTATTTTGGGACAAATAACTTGAATAAGACCTCTCAATTTCACAGCTGTTGATCTTAATATTCTGAAGAATGCAGGTAAATTACCTTGATACAACTGATTGAGGGCATTTAAATTAAGCAAAAACTCCAGAGTTAAGTTTTAAAAGTGATAATTTTTTTTAAATAAGCTACTTTTAAAATCTTACATACTTTTCATCTGCTTAGATTTTGTGTTATTTATATTAAAACATCCCTACTTCCGCATAAATTCTAGAATATGTAAATGCAAAGATCATTATGAGCAAATGTGAGTACACTCTTATCTTTTGGAGAGGAAGAGAGTTAAGTGTGGTGTGCCGTATTTTGTGCTTATGTTGTCAAATACCAAAACTCTAAGCAACATGTAAAAAAGTTTATATGTTGTTAAAACGGACTATGGTCGTTTTATGGTTACGTATGCAGTAGCATGGAGTATGATAGAAAATTATAGGGGCGCCTGGGTGGCTCAGTCGGTTAAGCGGCTGCCTTCGGCTCAGGTCATGATCCCAGGGTCCTGGGATTGAGCCCCACGTCGGGCTCCCTGCTCGGTGGAGAGTCTGCTTCTCCCTCTCCCTCTGCCTGCCTCTCTGCCTACTTGTGCTCTCTCTCTCTGTCAAATAAATAAATAAAATCTTAAAAAAAAAAAAAAAAGAAAATTATATGTACTTTAGTTTACTATGTACATCTGAAATACCCAGATGGTTAGTGTTTTGGTTATAGCTCTGAGGCAGAGGGGGAGGCTCCTGCGTAAGTGAATGAGGCAGAATGGGAGGGAGGGGTAGAAGAAAACTTAGAACTACTTGAGTATTTAAAATGCTTTGAGTATGTTTAACTTGGCAATTTGCCTTTCACACTACCTTAGCAACAAGATAGGAGGATTGGGAGAACACTTACTGATGCTATCTTATGATATGTTTAAAGAATATAGGATGTCCTGAAACATAATTGTTTGTAAAAGGCAAATGTTGAAACATTTTACTTAGTGAAATTACTAAGCTTGCAGGAATGCGGTTTTAAGAATTTGTGAACATGTGGGGTCGTCCACATGCTGGTTTTGAGGTTTTAGGAAATTCTGAAGCCAGAAAATCTTGGAATAAAAGTAGATTTTTGGAATAAAGTCCAGGAATCAGAATTCTTGAGCCTCAGGGTGCCTGGGTGGCTCAGTCGTTAAGCGTCTGCCTTCGGCTCAGGTCATGGTGAGCCCCACATTGGGCTCCTTGCTCGGCGGGGAGCCTGCTTCTTCCTCTCCCACTCCCTCTGCTTGTGTTCCCTCTCTCGCTGTCTCTCTCCCTCTCTCTGTCAAATAAAATTCTTGAGCCTCAGTAGGTCAGTGAATTGGTTTTGTGTTGACTTTTTTTTAAATTAACATAATGTATTATTTCAGAGGTACAGGTCTGTGATTCATCAGTCTTACATAATTCACAGCGCTCACCATAGCACATACCCTTTGCAACATTCATCACCCAGCTGCCCCATCCCTCCCACCCCGCTCTACTCCAGGAACCCTCAGTTTGTTTCCTGAGATTTAGAGTCTCTTAACTGTTTGTCTCCCCCTCTGGTTTCATCTTGTTTCATTTTTCCCTCCCTTCCCCTATGATCCTCTGTCTTGTTTCTCAAATTCCTCATATCAGTGAGATCATATGATAATTGTCTTTCTCTGACTGACTTATTTCGCTTAGCATAATACTCTAGTTCCATCCACGTTATTGCAAATGGCAAGATTTCATTTTTTGATGGCTGCATAATATTCCTCTGTGTGTGTGTGTGTGTGTGTGTGTGTGTCTATATATAGACACACTATATCTTCTTTATCCATTCATCTGTTGATGGACATCTAGGCTCTTTCCATAGTTTGGCTATTGTGGACATTGCTGCTATAAACATTGGGGTGCACGTGCCCCTTCGGATCACTACATTTGTATCTTTGGGGTAAATACCCAGTAGTGCAATTGCTGGGTCGTACAGTAGCCCTATTTTCAACTTTTTGAGGAACCGCCATACTGTTTTCCAGAGTGGCTGCACCAACTTGCATTCCCACCAACAGTGTAGGAGGGTTCTCCTTTCTCCACATCCTCGCCAACATCTGTCATTTCCTGACTTGTTAATTTTAACCATTCTGACTGGTGTGAGGTGGTATCTCATTGAGGTTTTGATTTAGATTTCCATGATGCCTAGCGATATTGAGCACTTTTTAATGTGTCTGTTGGCCATTTGGGTGTCTTCTTTGGAGAAATGTCTGTTCATCTCTTCTCCCCATTTCTTGATTGGATTAAGAAGTCAAACTCTCACTCTTTGCAGGTGATATGATACTTTATGTGGAAAACCCAAAGACTCCACCCTAAAACTGCTTGTGTTGACTCTTGAAGTAGACTCTAGGTAGGTGCTTTCCTTCAGTGGTGGTGTCTTTGTCATAATCAGCTAGGGGCCTCACTCTTTCTAGGGCCCTGAAAGGCTTTTAATTGCATAGTGTGAATTATCTAAGACTGATTGTACTATATGGTTAACAGAGTAAGTCTGTTTTGAAATGCCAGTTCTCATAAAAATGCGACCATAGGCTTAAAATAAATTTTATTTACCACAAGATTTAGACAGAATATCAGTTAATTGTTTAATCTCTACTCGTGTAAAAATAGTTATTTTTCCCTTGGAGGATTCTTTTTTCTGGGATGTTTGTTATCAGTTTTGAGTACTTTGGTATGCCATCTGTCCACTGCCACTCTTTGTTACCTGCTGGTGGTCTTATAACTGGGGTGGTTTTCTTTGTATTTTGTTTTGTTTTGTTTTTTTGTTTTGTTTTTGGAGGGGAGGGGCTTATATCTACTTTTAGGATACTTGGGAACACTCGATTGTTCCTACAAAAATATTCTAATTAGCAAAATGCAGGGCCTTAGAGATATTTTAAATACAAACCTCATGTGCTTTTGAGGGTGGATGAGGAAAGAGAATGATACATTTTTGAGGTAATTTTAATTGTTTACCATGGCATAAGCAAAGTTTCTCTGATAGAGTTCATAGTTGAGTGGTATTTTCACTTAAAAACTCGTAAGTCTTGGTGTTTTAGAAAGAAGTGAATTACTTTCCTTGAATGACTAAACTAAATAGCATCTGTCTCTAAGCTTAATAAGCCTTTTAACCTAGATCCCTTATTTGTTCTTTGAACTTTTCCTTTATTATTGCTCGGAGTGGGAAAACAAAAACCTTTTAGCTTAAACAAACTAAAGAAAAAAGCATAGAAAGCCCTTGGATTTAAGCTTTTAGTATAAATTACCTTTTGTATCTACCTAACATGGGAATATTTATGCAGCTTTCCTGTACTGTCTGTTGTAGTTCCTTCTTTGAATATTAATATAAGTGGAACAGTCTTTTGAAATAATGTTTTATTTAACACTCGTATGTTGGGCATTGAGTGTCTGCCAAGCTTTCTGCAGCTCCGTGCAGAAAACACAGAGGTGAGCCTTTAAGCTCTGTCTGGGGTTTCGTCTCCTCCCACCACTGTGTTCAGATCCATCCCAGCAATTTGCTGCCCTTGGGCTTTCCTCATTGGGACATCTTTCACACTTTAGCCAAGCCAAAGTGTTCGTATCCATTTTAACAGTGTTGGCAGACTCCTGTTGTTCCCAGAATAGAATGCAGAACCTTGAGCTTACCCAACTGCCGCCCTGGATCCCTCCCACGGCCACTTTGAGCTTCTTACTCTTTCCAATCGGTGTGGTCATTTCGAACATCAGAGCCAGTATGATCTCTTCTGATAGAATTGCCTGTCTTTCTGTCTCTATTTGATATTTCCCCCGACTTCGTTTGGCACACGTAAATCTCCATTCAATCATGGTCTGTTGGTTACCTCTGTTGTATATGGATCTTTTCTCTAGTGAGGCACTTGCCTTGCTGTAAACGCAAGTGTTCCCAGTCCAGTCTACAACAGCCCTGGCCCCTAACTGTGCCCCGGCATGTGGTCGACATCAAACACATGTTTCAGACAGTATTCCCTGGTTGTATTCGTTTTGTAATTTGAACAGTGCACAGTTTTTGATTGAATACAAACTGGTCCAAGATCCAAAAGCCCAACTGTCATTAATCACATGTAAGATGTGAACCATTCAAAGAGTTTTCTTCATCGATAAGTAAAACCAGACTTAAAATGAGCTTGATTCGGGTGCCTGGGTGGCTCAGTCAGTTAAACATCTGCCTTCAGCCCAGGTCATGATCTTGGGGTTCCGGGATCGAGCCCCGCGTTGGACTCCCTGCTCAGCAGGGAGTCTGCTTCTCCCTCTGCCCCTCACCATGCTCGTGTTCTCTCACTCTCTCTGTCTCTCTCTCAAATAAAATCTTAAATGAGTGTGACTGATGATCTTTATGAAAACAAACTAATTTTTTTCTGTTATCAGAATGGTTCACAGTGATCCGTGAGCTTTCCTAAGGTCTACAAGCCCACCACCACAGTTGTCATAAATAGTGGATCTGTGGTTTAACTATGTAGGGACCATATTCTCCCCTAAATCTAGCCAAGCACTTTCAGAATATAGATCTGAGTTGGAGACATCCTGGTTTCTAGAAAACCTCTGTTAAAGTGTAAATAAATAATCATGGAGATCTAAGTACAAACCCATTCTCTCTTCAGGGAAGAGCAGTGATCTGTGGAGGGGGGCATTGGGTCTGTGTTGAGTGTGGCAGAGATGGCCATTTGCCTCTCAGTTCCTGTTTTCCCCCCTCTTTTATGTTGATGGAGTCTTGAGTGGGGTACAGCCTGTATTGGTGTCCGTTTCCCAGCCTGCCTTGCAAACAGGTGTGGCCATGTGGTTAGGCTACCGACCCTGGAGAATAGAGTGCTGTTAGGGAAGTAGCTTCCCTACTTGTTGCCTTTACAGCCTGCTCAGCAAAATGCAGAGGGTGCTATTTTGGGCCATAGGTTGAGGTCATGCACAGCAGAGGAATGAGAAAGGTGGAGCTGGGGTTTCTGACAGCTGGGTCACTTAATCCTGGACAACCTATGCAGACTTCTCCATGAGACAGAAATAAAGTTTGGTCTTTTGCCACTCCAGTTGAGGTTTGGTCTCCTTTGGCTAGACTTTGAATCCAAAATACTGTAGTATGCTTTATGACTTTGTGGACAGGGAATGTCTAGACCAGGAAAGTAAGAACTGCCTAGAAACACGGTACATTCTCTGGAGTTGTCAGAGATTTGGTTGATTATGGTCTGCAAGGATTTAATGTTGGGTTAGTGTTAAGATTCCATGGATCATTTTTAAGGCTTCCTCTAAACTGAGACTCAATGACTTTGTTCAGTTTTGTGTTAATAAATTACCGTATTTGATCATTTCTAAAATAGACGTTTCCACACTGGAATGTTTCTGATATTAGAATGTGTTTTTACAAGACAGCCTCTTAGCTTTGGCATATAATCAGAGCAGAATTTGACTTGTGACCTGATGGTCCATAGGCATCCCCCAAAGTAGGTAGAATTAGTTGCAGAAAAATGTTGAAGCATGAATACTGGCTTAAAATGAGCAAGGTCCAGTAGCCAACCAGGATTCCTAGTCTGAGCAATAGCTGAAGAAGTGACTCCCTTCAGGTTCAGAAAATGGCCACTTGCAGCTCAAGTTTGTAGTTTCTTCATGGAACCCAGTTGGTGGTCTCTCTTGGCTTCAGGCCAGGAACAGCTAACCTGTTCAGGATGTGAGGAACTAAGAGCAGCCTGATTTGGTAAGAAGATTCTCTGTGGAAGGAGGAAACAAGATAGATAGTGAAGGTTTGAAATAATCCTTTTACCTGATTCTTTAGTTTGTTCCCTATGCTCAGAGTTAAGACAAGTACTGCTAGAATGATTATAAAAAAGAAGAGCTCATCCTTTACTCTCAGAGGCAGTCTTTCCCTCTCCGCTAATTTTATTTACTTCCATATATTAAATAAAAATGACTGTAAATATTGGGTCTCTGTGACCCAAGTAGTATACAATTTTAATTTTTTTTAAAATTTTTTCCCCTATTTGTTTTCTTTGAATATTTGGCAGAAATAGTTCACATTCTCCAAAAGCACACTCAGATTTCTCTCCGTTCTGTTTTTCAATTGTTGAAACTTTCCAGTGCGTACTAGTTCTCTGTTGTTCCTGGAGACATCCTTATTGGACCTCTGACTTCCTGCTGCCAAACAGGCTGTTTGCCATCCAGGTGTAGGACACAGGGTCACCCAGGTGTTGTCGGGGGATTCCTTTTTCCTTTGTCCTCTTGGATGACACTCATACCTGGTTTAATTCCTATTTCCTGGATGACACTCATACCTGGTTTAATTCCTGTTTCCTGGATGACACTCAGACCTGGCTTAATTCCTTATTCTGGTGGCTTTCATTCTTAAATTCCTGAGAAAGCATGAAAGAGCTAAGACTGAAGCTTTCTTTGCCTGAAAAATCCCTTTATCAGCACTCCTATCTGATACATGGTTTGGCAGGATTGGAATTCCAGTCTGAAAACCCTGTTTCTCTCAGAAATTTGAAGATAGTGCTCTGTCTTCTAGCTTTCAGGATTGTAGCAAAGTTTGTCATTCTGATATCTGGTCTTCTGTGTGTCCCTTTTTTTTTTTTTTTTGGCCTCTGGAATGTTTTTCAGCGTAGTTGTTAAAAGATGAGTACAAGACCAGACTGCTTAGCTTTGTCACTTCCTAGCTACGTAACTATGGCAAATTATCAAACTCTTATGCCTCAGGTTCTCATGCGTACAATGAAGATAAAAGCACTGTGTGACTGAACAGTTGTTTGTGGATTATACGAGAATTCATGTAAAGCACTTAGAAAAGCTTTTTGTGCATAAGATTCATATTGGCTGCTATTAGTTGTTATAATCTAGCTATTCTAAAATATCACAGTGATACACTGTGGTCAGATCTTGTTCATTTATTGTGTAGAACAAAGAGTGCACCTCTTTATTTTGGAGACTTTGTCCTTCAGCTCCAGGAAGAATTCTTGGATTACTTCTTTGGTTATTTCTTACCACGAATTTTTTTTTTCCTTGTTCGGTTAACAGTATCAGTTGAATGCTGGATCTCTTGGATGAACCCTTAATTAAAGAAGAAAAGAAAGCCCTTTTCCTTTTGTACTCTTTGGGTGTGTGTGTCTTTTGCATAAATTCTTAAACTATGTCTTTTAAAATTTTTAATTACAGCTTTCATGTTAATTTCTGAGCATTCTTATTCTCTGCTTATATTACTTAAAACATCCTGCTTTTGCATGAATATGATAAATTTTTTTCAAGATAGTAGTGATCCTCCTTGCTGGCCTCAATTTTCTCTGAGAAATTTTTTTCTTGTTTTCTTTCATATCAAAGAATGTCCTCAAATATTAGGTTGATGCTTTACTTCCTTTTTAAGATTGAGTTCTCTGGACTCAATTTTGTTTCTGCCAAGAACGATCCTCTTCTATTTTGCCTGGCTATCAGCCTGATTATAAGCTTATTGTGGAATGGCGCACAATTCAGTATGCAGAAGAATTTCATTACATTTCCCTGTATGCACCCCCGTGCCTTGCTCTCAGCCTCCCCTAGAACTAGTAGCTCTAAAGTTGGGACATCTAATCAGTTTCTTCTGAGATTATATAGCTGTTTACCGAGTGGGGGTAGTTGTCTAAATATACAGGGTATTGGTAGGTACCTGGGGGAGACGGGATGTCCAGTGGATCCTTAGAGTTACAGGCGATCTCCCTGTAGAGGCCCTATTTCTCTCCACCTTCTGTTGTTCATGTGTCCAATTCCTGGGTCATTCTGGGGTTCTGTGGGGTGTTCTGCCTTGCATCCTGTGGTATGTTCTCTGTGACCTTGTTTGACCTCTCTGTAAGTCATTCCTGGTTTCAAATATTGAGATTTGTGGTTAAAGTGTCATATACTATTGAATTCTTTTTGTTTCTTAGTTTTTTTAATGCAAGAATACAAATATTTGAATTTATTATAATGACTTAAAATTAGGAAGCATAAGTATGCTTGCAGCATATTGTTTTAACCTTGTGGCAAAAAGTGGAAAGAGGACCTTCCTGTTTTAGGAAGTATAGGGAAAGGTATTACTGTCCATTTTTTGTTACAGAATGAAACTGGAAGTGCTATTTTGTTCATAACATTTTATCATAACTTTATCACTTTTGTATGACTGTGCATTGCACTCACTAAACTACCATCATACTCAAGGTCAAGTTTGGCATTTGAATCCTCCATAGCCGTTGGTGAGTTTTAAATGAAAAAATTTGTTGAAACTTTGAGTGTAAGTGGGAGTCTCTTTTGATGTTTATTGTTAAATTTATACCCATTGAAATTCTAAACTGAAGTATTAAAACATCTTCTTGCAAACATAATAAATCTTAAGGACCTGAGCTGTTGACTGATTTTCCTGGACCTGATGGAACATCAGGACCTCCATGATTGGCTTAGACCAGTCAGAATGTACCCCTGAGCTGGGTGGCGTTTTTTTCCCTAAATTACATGGACTGGGTGGACACCTGTATGAACTCAGGTTTCTGTCAGCAGGGAAGAAGGGCAGGATGCATAATAGGTAAGCGCCTTGTAGGGGCTGCTGTGAGATTAGAAGTTACAGGAATTTGGAGGCACAGGAGCCCAAGGAAGGCTGTAGCTGCAGAAGGAAGCTGAATGGAGGAATGGAGCCTCTTTGTGGCCTTCGGATGGGTGGGATTGATACATTTTCACATTTCTTCCGTGTCTAATCAAGGAAGGGGATTACTTGCGTACTGGGTGTCCTTGCGTGTGGTACTCTGGGGACACTGAATCACCCATCAGTTGCCAAGTTTCTGATCTTGTCCTTAAAATTGCAGATACTGATAAAATTGGTTTTTGCTGGGATGCCTGGGTGGCTCAGTCAGTTAAGTGTCTGCCTTTGGCTCAGGTCATGATCCCAGGGTCCTGGGATCGAGCCCCGCATCGGGTTCCTTGCTCAGCGGGAGCCTACTTCTCCCTCTCCTGCTCTCTCTGGTTGTGTGTGTGTGTCTCTCTCTCTCTGACAAATAAAATCTAAAAAAATTTGTTTTTGCTAATAAAATATGCTTTCAGTTTTATGGTCTTGAACATCTATACCAAACTTGAATAAATTCACTAAAATGGCGCCTAGTGTCAACTCTTCTCATATTGCCTCTAAAGTCAGAATTAGGCTTTTTTCCACAAATGCTAGCACTAATATCTCTTCACTAATACTATATGATGATTTTATCACATAGTATAACTTCTGAGAATTGATGGGGAGGATTTGTGAAAACCAGGAACCAATTTTTAGTGATATTTTTCATGTTTGTTACTAGGCAAATTAGGAGCCTTGTGGTACCTGGTTTTAGGATTGGGTGTCTTAATCAAGATCAATATTGACTGTACCCAAAGAGTTGAGACTACACTGTTTTTGCATTAATTCACTTTGCTGAGTCAAGAAAAAAAAAATAGAAATATTTATTTATTTATTTATTTTTAAAGATTTTATTTATTTGACAGAGAGCGAGAGCAGGAACACAAGCAGGGGGAGTGGAAGAGGGAGAAGCAGGCTTCCCGCAGAGCAGGAAGCGAGATGCGGGGCTAGATCCCAGGACTCTGGGATCATGACCTGAGCCGAAGGCAGATGCTTAACGACTGAGCCACCCAGACGCCCAAGAAATATATTTTTAAATGAGGGTATAGTGCAGGTGATTGCTCATGTTGATGCAGTAGAGAAGGGACTAGAGCGAAGGTCAGCATACTGTGGCCTGAGGGCCAGTTCTGGCCCACTGCCTGTGTTTGTTTTGTTTTGTTTTGTTTTTTTAAGTTGTTAATTGGGACATGCCCATGCTCATTCACTTACTAATGGTCTGGGGCAGCTTTTTTTCCACAATCCCTGAGTTGAATAAATGCAACCGAGACCTTATGGAGCATAAAGCCTGACATACTTACTGTTGGGCCCTTCCTGAAAACAGTTTGCCAACCCTTGGACTAGATTAACATGAAGCTTTCTTGGAAGAAGCGAACTTAAGAGGATTTAAGAAAATAAAAAAGGAACAAGGAGGTTTTTCAGTGTGTAGGAGATGCATTATGAATTACTGTTTGATGGGTATGATTTTCTTCCATATCAGTGCAAGTACACAGAAATTACCTTTTTTCCTGTTTTTAGATGTTACTAGCCCGTATGTCTGGACATTCAGTATAAGAGGACAGGGCAAATGGAATGAGCTACTCTTTGTATCCTCAAGAATTTGTAGATCTTACAGTTTTTTTCCTATTTAGGAAGTGCTGATTAAGGAATCTTTTCTTTTGCCAAAATGAGATGACTAAGATGATGGAGTTCTTAATGATTACTCTTTTCTTTCAAGGTAGTTAGGTATTATTTAAAAATATAATTTGCTTCTCCCCCTTGCCTCCCCACCACCCCCCAAAAAAACCCTCTTAAAAAATAGGCTCAAATACTAATTTAATTCTTGTTCTCTTGGAGTCCAGAATTGGTAATTCTGATTGGTGGACAATAATCCTCCAAGCAGTGATTCAGGGATCCAGGCATCTTCGATCCTGTGGTTCTACCTGGTTCATCTGGGTCAAGCTACGTAAGGAGGGAGAACCTAGGGAGGATTCTATGTGAGTTTTATGGTCCAGGCCTAGAAGGGGTACATACAGTGTCTGCTTACATTCTATTGGCCGAACACATGGCATTTACCTGCAGGAGAGGTAGGAAAACGTTGTCTGTGTACCAGGGGGACAAAAAAAAAAAAAGGAAATGGATTTTGGTGACCAGCCAGTCTCTCCCACAATTACTGGTCACTACAATCACCTTATATTTTGAAAGCAATCGTTTACTGGTGACAGATAGAAGCCTTCACTTACTTTTTATGTTTTTTTTTCCTTTTTCTTCCCTGAAGACTGCGAATCCCTGATAAGTGATTTCAGCTGAAGAGGTATAGTTTGGGCAGAAGAACTGTAGTGTCACTCAAGGCAGATTTTAGCAAAGATCCTATTTTGGTGTGATGTGCCATATACCGAATATTGACATAATTACCCCATGTTAACCTTAAAAGTAAAACTGCCAGTTATTTTTACCAGCAAAAGATGGGTCTATTTGGGAATAAAAGAGAATTGCAATCCAGGAGAAACAAGCTGTGTCAAAACTGTAGGCAAGTCCAGGGAACAAAGGAGAGACCCACTTTTTTAAGGGGAAAAGGGGTCCGTTGGGAAGGCTGTTCAGAACTGAATGAAAGTCCATTAGAGGAAACTGGGTGTTCAAAGTGTGGTGGTTTCTCCTTGGCTGACCTGTTTTCCCAGGAATGGGGAAAGCCACTCTTCCTCTGGCTGGCGTGGTAGAGTAGTACATGCATGCAAGGTCACGTACGTCTCTTCCTGTAGGGTCTATGGCAGTAGGGCATGAGATCTCCCCCTACCAAGACCTCCTGACTTCATTTTAGTGAGATTTCCCATTCCTGATTTTCCCACCTATAGTGGAAAGGAATTCTTATACCACCTTAATGCTCGGCACAAATATTTCCAGTTTGCCCACCACTGGGCAAGTGGTAAGATGGTGCTTTCCAACTTTGCTGAGATTGAGTATTGTCCTGTGGCCTGCTTTGGTGAATGGTGAGCACGAGTAGTATGTGTCACGGCTTGGCAGGAGCTTTGAGTGAGTGGGCACTTGGCTGTGGTCCTTTCCCAGTGTCTGGAGATGGTGGAGGTTTTTGTTGAGATGAAGACTCCATCAGCCTGACTCTGTGGTTGACCATGGGTATGAGCAGGGCTCCCAGCCAAAACCCCTGGGCATTTGCATTAAACCATTGAAGTTCCTGGTGGATTTTGCTCTGCGCCTATCCTGAGGGGTAGAGGGTAAGTGTTGGTGCTTTGAGATCTTCACCCCTCTAGCATTTAAGGATCCAAACTAGCATCATATTTATAATAAAAAAAAAAGGTAAATCTCTATTAATTTCTAATAGTGCCAGGCATTTGAACTATTTGTTGCTACCCATGTAGGCATCTCCCAAGGTAAAGATACTTCGGAATTTCTACCAAGATTTTCACCTCATTTTTTCCCCCCACTGATGCTTATCTTTGAAATGAAGGACTGTTTTAACTTTGGCTGCCTTTACAAGTGGTGAGAGCGGGAGAGCTCTGGAGGGAATCTAATCTTTCTTGTCACTGCCTGTGCAGCTGGGTACAGGTGTGGGTGAGGGGAGCATGGATGGAGATCTTCTCACCATCCGGGCAACCTAGAGCAAGAAATCACCTTCTCTGAGGGGGTTGGGGAAGAGTAATTACTGCTCACTCAGCCCATTAGAGGAGAAAGGATTGACTAGGGACCATGGCTGCAGCCAGAGGAGATGTGGTTTCTGGCCTTTAGGGCCCCATATGCAATGCTGGCTGTAGTTCCTATAATTCTGGGGGAAATGGCAGTACTCCTGGGCAGTAGTCATGTTCCATTGTGGGTTAAAATGTCGTGTAGAGGCTCTCTGGGATCCGAACAATTGTTTAAGTGTAATTTTTTTTTTTTTTTTTTTAAATAATGGAAACTGTGTTCTGAATTCTAAACAACCAATTCATAAAAGGACTTGAACAATGCACTAATTTTCTATGAAGGGAGTTGTGCTAGTTTGTAACAAAGCACCACAAAATGGGTGGTGTAAAACAACAGAGATTTGTTCTCCCAGTTCTGAAGACTGGAAGCTCAAAATCAAGGTGTCTGCAGGGCTGTGCTCCCTCTGAAGCTTCCAGGGGAGGATGTTTTTCGCCTTTTCCTCACATTTGCTGGCTTGTCAGCATGACTCCAGTCTCTGCCCTGCCTTCACGAGGCCAGCTGCCCGGTGTGTCTGTGTCTTCCCATGGTATTCCTCAGTTTCTTCTCTTTCTATAAGGACTGTAGTCATACTGGATTAGGGCCCTCCCCAGTGTCCTTATCTTAACTTGATTACATCAGTGAAGCTCTTTCCAAAAAAAAGGTGACATTCATAAGTGCTGGGGGTTGGATGTCAACATATCTTTCTGGGAGAAACAGTTCAACCCATAACAGGAGTTGAAAAATAGCTCTGCTCCAGTGTACTATTTTAAGTCCATCCTACTTCCCAGAGAGGAGGAAAATAATCCCCGAAATAATGACTTTTAAAAAGTGGACTAAATAACAATAACAAAGATTAATTAAAAAATGGGCAAAGGACTTGAATAGACATTTCTCTAAAGAAGATACGAAAATGGCCGTTAAGTACCTGAAAAGATGCTCAGCATCAGGAATCCTTAAGCAAACTTAAGTCAAAACCACCAGGAGATACCACATCACAAATAGTAGGGTGGCTATTATATTAAAACAAGTGTTGATGTAGATGTAAATAAATTGGAACTTTGCATTGCCGGTGGGGATCTACAGTGGTACAGATGCTGTGGAAAATAGTTGTGATTCCTCAAAAAATTAAACATAAAATTACCATATGGTCTAGTAATTCCACTTTGGGTATATACCCAAAAGAATTGTGAGCAGGGTTTTGGCGATAACCATCCACTGATGTTCATAGCAACATTATTCACAATAGCCAAGGGGTGGAAGTAATCTAAGTATCCATCAATGCATGAATGGATAAACAATGTGGCATATACATACAATGAAATATTATTCAGCCTTAAAATGGAAGGAAATACTGACACATGATACAACATAGATGAACCTTATGTTGAGTGAGAGAAGATGGTCACAAAAGGACAAAATAATTGTATGATTCCTCTAAAGAGTAGTCAAATTCATAGAGACAATGGTAGAATGGTGGTGGGTAGGGGTGGGGTGAGAGAATGGGAGGTTATTGTTTAATGAGTACAGAATTTCATCTCACATGAAAAATTCTGGAGATGGATGGTGATTGCACAGTATTGTTAATGTACCATTAGATAGCATTAAGTACAATTAAAAATAATGAATCTTATGCAGATTTTACCAAAATAAAAAAAGTAGACAAGTTGTAGATTTAAGGTAAGAATCAAAGAAAGATAAAACTATGTAAAACTCACTGACCCCGTCTAATAAGTAATACCCCTCTTCTCAATCTAGGTTCTGGCCCAGTGGAGAAATAGGACAGAGTAAGGTATCTGGCCTTTGAACAATCAAGTCATCTCTGTTGAAGGCTATTTGGGAGGTGATAGCTTGGTGTGAGAGATCAAGGAGCTCCTTAACAGCACACCCCAGAATTTGGTCCTCCCAGTTACCACAGGGCTGCTCTTGGAGGTGCAGAGTACTTCTGTGTGCTCCCATGGTCCCCATGGGCTGACTTCTCCCCAACAAGACAGTTGGGGGGGGTGGTGCTCAGCCAAGCTTGGTCTGTTTATTCTTCCCAAATTTTCTATTCAGATACATGACTGCACTTCTTTAGGCAGGATAAAAAGGTCAGATGGAAGCAAAGAAGGATATACTGAACTCCCCTACTAAAAGAAGCATCAGGTGTGGGGGAAGAAGCCTTCACCTGAAACATCCCTACTTCTTGTTCTCTTCACATATCCTGCTTGCAAGTTGGCTCATGGTTAGCCAGTGCCTCCTGTTCAAGAGGTTGCTTCCCAGTGAAACCACAGTCCCTTTGGGTACTCTTCTCTCACTTCTGACTGGCAGTGGAGATAATGACTGAAGGCTCTGGCAGTTAATGACATCAATTCCAAGGCCACTCTGTGCCCAGGGCTTAAATTTGCTTTCCTCTTTTCACTCTCAAATGATCTACAGCCATGTTGTCTTGCATAGCTTTTTAGAGGTGTGTAGTGAGATCCAATGACAAACGTGCCAGGAACATAGTGATGCCTAAGTTTGAACATAATTTTTCCCTGGGAATGTGACAGTAGAAGTTTAATTGTAGGATGTTTAACTTTGCAAGTTCAAGTCCAAATACGTCAAAATCCAAAGGAGTTAAAAGTTCAAAATAGGGCGCCTGGGTGGCTCAGTTGGTTAAGCGTCTGCCTTCAGCTCAGGTCGTGATCTCAGGGTCCTGGGATCGAGCCCCGCATCGGGCTCCCTGCTCAGTGGGGAGTCTGCTTCTCCCACTTCCTTGGTGTCCTCCCCCCACCGCCGCTAGTGTGCTTGCTCTCTCTCTCATTCACTCTACACTCTCTCTGTCTTAAAAAACAAACAAACAAAAAAATTCAAACTAAAATTCTCTTGGCCCTTTCATACATTCATTAATTCAACAAGTGCTTATTGAAAACCCACTCTGGGTACTCTTCTAATCATTGGGGATATTTTGGTGCATAACCCCCACCCCCACCCCCAACAACAACAAAAAAATCCTGCCTGCCCTCCTTGAGCTGACTTTCTGGAGACTTCAAGGTAAAAAAAAAAACAATAAATTCCAATAAGCATATCTTTACCAGGTCCTGTCAGGCTAAAGTATTCTTGAAGCCTGGGTGGTGGTTTGTTGTCCTGGAAGCTATAGTCCAGGCTGCTTCACAGGAAGGGCTGCCTTTTGCAATCTCTGAGGTTGTGCTAGTTCTCAGCACCCCCTGTGTGAAGAGGACAGAGGTGATCACAGAATAGTCTTCTCCCCTTCCCTTTGCCCCCGAGGCACATTTTGAAAACAACCCAATCCCCTAACCCTGAAATAGTAAGCAGGGAAAAAGTACATTCTTTGAACGGGGTTGATTGTGCTCCTGAAGACCGCTGAGCCGGGCCCCTGCCTCGTGCCACACCTTTCACTCTTGGACCCGCAGCCATTTTCAGTTTCTGCCCCAAGAGCTACTTCTACTGCCTCTTGCTCTGGGTGTACTTACAGCTAAGAAACCCGACTCCTGAGGAAGATTGATCTCTAATATGTAACAATCCAATCAAGAGCTTCTTGGGGACACTTTGTTGTATAGGGGTGTGCACATTCCCGCGCATGGTATTGTGATTCTTGAGTCCTTGGAAAGACCACGTGGATTCCAGCTTCTCCATCCATCAGTACCTTTTTTTTTTTTTTTAAAGATTTTATTTATTTGACAGAGAGAGACACAGCGAGAGAGGGAATACAAGCAAGGGGGAGTGGGAGAGGGAGAAGCAGGCTTCCCGCGGAACAGGGAGCCCGATGCGGGGCTCGATTCCAGGACTCTGGGATCATGACCTGAGCCGAAGGTCGATGCTTAAGGACTAAGCCACCCAGGCGCCCCCCCACCAGTACCTTCTTGTCCTCAAATACAGAGTGGAATTTGGGTGACTTCCTAGCCTAGCATTGCCTATCAGATCTATCATTAACAACTGAAAGCTGGGAACATTGTAGTTTTCTGTAGGGCACACAGAAATCTGCTTTGCTGTTTTAAAGCCAAAAATACTGTGTTGACCACCAGTGTCCTCGAGGACCTGTAAAGACGTTGTTGCCTGGAGTGCGGGTGTGTCTCTCCCTGGTGCCTGCCGCCCGGCTCTCTGCTGTCTCGCTGGGCTCACGTGAAGCTTCTGCTGTCTGCCCCCACCTGCCAGGGGGGTAGTTCAAGGTATATCCGTGTGGCCTGCGTGAAAAGGCTGACTGCTAAAAGCCTTTGCTTGTGCCAAGGGCCACATGGCTTTATTTTAGATGTGCAGCCCAGGCCTTGTTTTCTTCCAGTTATGGACTTGCGCAGTCCTCCTTCCGTGGAAATGGCCACTTACCGATGGATAGAGTTGCCCTGAGCTGGAATTTCCTACTCAGATCAAAAGGATGTATGGTCTTAAGCTTAAAGTTTCTTGCCCCGTCTGTGCTATTTAAAACCATCATCCTCACTGAAAAAGTGAGCTGGTTGCAGGATAGAGGCTGCAAACCTCCAGCATGGAAAAACGTCCGACCTATGATTGAACCGAAGTGCCAGCTACCTTGCTCATGGCAGAAGCTCAGGTTACTCTACGAGTGTTTTGCTCCTGCAGATGTTACTCCTTGCTGATTTCTCATGGTTTGTTGCTTCGTATAATAGATTTACAGTTTTAAGAGGGCCCAATAAAGAATAACTCCTTTTCAGGGCGCCTGGGTGGCTCAGTCAGTTAAGTGTCTGACTTCGGCTCGGGTCGTGATCTCAGCGTTCTGGGATCGAGCCCCGTGTGGGCTCCCTGCTCATCGGGGGGTCTGTTCTCCCTCTCCCTCTGCCTCTCCTCCCCCCCTCAAACTTGTGCGCTTGTCTGCTTGCTCTCGCTCTCTGTCTCAAATAAATAAAAGATCTTAAAAAAAAATAATTCCTTTTCAAGAGTGCTATTAGGAGTGGCTGAACTGGTTGTTAAAATATGTTCTCCTGAAATGGTTTGTGAAAAACTACTTCCCCAAACCCCATATGCTTCTTTGGGTTGCTGCAGCCACCGCAGTCCTTTCTGGATGATTCTGTCGACGTCCCCTGCGGTCCCACACCTGAAGGTTAAATGCCCGGCTCACGGGGGCTCGGGCCTGCAGGACTGTGCTCTGGCGGGGTCAGCATATGTTCCGCATTGGCCGTTAACCATTATGAGTATTCATGCCTTTTTTTTTTTTTTTAAGATTTTATTTATTTATTTGAGAGAGAGGATGAGAGGAGAGAGAGAGCACATGGGAGGGGGGGAGGGTCAGAGGGAGAAGCAGACTCCCTGCTGAGCAGGGAGCCCGATGCGGGACTCGATCCCGGGACTCCAGGATCATGACCTGAGCCGAAGGCAGTCGCTTAACCAACTGAGCCACCCAGGCGCCTGTATTCATGCCTTTTTTTCCTCTTTCTGGTTATGAGCCATTGAACAAATATATATATTATAATGAACAAAAAATATAGATAATATATTACATATAATGTATTACATATAATGTATTTTATATGTGTGTGTGTGTGTATATATATATATATATAAAACAACTGACAAGATAGGGTTGGTATTCCTGACTTTTCCCTTTGCCTCAGGCTCCAGTATGGCTCGAAGGGGCACTGTTACTGATTATCTTAAATTAAGTGCCACTTACCTTACCCCAGTCCTTGCCCAGCTAGTTCTTCCCAAATTTACAGAACCCATTAATCACTTTATTTTTCCTGGGTGGAGTGAGTAACAGGGCAGAACAGGGCAGGAACATTACACTAACTGAACTCCTTCCACATGTGGATTTAGGAGCAACATTGTCCGTGACTGTAAAACTTTCCAGTTTTCTATAGATGGGAATATTCACTCTCAGAGAGGAAAGGACAAAGCCTACAATAGGGTTCAGAGGTAAGGGAAGTCTATCCCTAGTTAGGATGACAAGTTTTACAGTTGGTTGTGGAGGTTGCTGGCTCAGACAGCCCATGAATTGTACTGATTGGCTTGGCTAGACGGGCAGTCTTTTCCCAAAAGCTCTCTGCTACATCTTTTTGGCTCCAAGGGTGGTCCATGGACTGAGAGCTTCAGCATCACCAAGGAGATGGAGAGACCTGCAGAGTCTCAAGCCCCAACCCAGACCTACTGTGAATGGATCTGCATTTCTTCACAAAAGGTCCATTTGTATGTAACGTCCAACTCCGTTGTGACACTTCCATAGCCTTTGTTTTGAAATCCATTAAACCAACGCTAGCTATCCTCCTGTTTATTTTTTATTTTATTTTTTTTAAAGATTTTATTTATTTGAGAGAGAGAGAATGAGACAGAGCGAGTACATGAGAGGGGGGAGGGTCAGAGGGAGAAGCAGACTCCCTGCCGAGCAGGGAGCTCGATGTGGGACTCGATCCCGGGACTCCAGGATCACGACCTGAGCCGAAGGCAGTCGCTTAACCGACTGAGCCATCCAGGCGCCCTATCCTCCTGTTTAAATGGCTTCGCTGGCAGTCCTTATGCTCTTAGGACACTGACTACTTGGTATGCTTGTTCTTGGTTCTGAGGGGTAAGATGTGCTTTACTAAACTCTGCTGGAGGCGGCTGAATTGTCAAAAGGTAGGTTGCAGGAGCTAATTTAAGAATTCAAACGTAAACTGGAAAATGGTACTATGATGAGGCTTAGGGGTAAAACTTTTAGCACCTTGAACAGTTGGAACAGAAGGGAGAGTTTTATGAATGTGTCAATAACACATGCTGATGATTTTTTGTTCGTCTTCATTTTTCACTTCAGAATAAAATTGGTAGCTAAGATATTGTACATATGTCATCTTTTCTGTTTTAAAGTAAGTTCAAGACCAGGTATACTCTGGGTTTTGAAGCCTAGAGAGTTTTAGTGCTATGATTTGTGATTTCATAAAAACTTTAAGAACTGGTATGATTCCATGATTTGAAAGCTAAGAATTGATATGGTTCTATGATTTGAAAGCTGTAAATTATAGCTGTGTTTGTATTCAAATCTTACGACTGGTTTGCCATATGTAGACACAAATAAGGAGTAAAATTAAAGTTTTCTTATGGCTATAAAGTACTAAAACTAGTTTTCACATGTGACTTCTGGAAACCTTTATTTCATAACTACCATATGAGGTAGAAAGTTTATCTGTACTAAGTTCAAATTGCTGGGTTAGACATTATAGGTAACAGGAAGATGTAAAAGATACCTACTGCTGCCTCTACTGAGTTTATAGTTCAGTCGGTGAATAAGGCACACAACTATTTTATAACCTAGTAGTAATGTTCTAGCAACCAGTTTGGCCAAGTCATGGAGTTTGTCTTACAGTTGGTTTTCTCACTTGTAAAATGAGGATTTTGAATTAGAACTTTAAAATATTTTCTAGTATTAATATAATGACAGTGAATTCGATTCTATCATAAGGACTTAATTTACATAATGATTTATCTTTTTAGATATGTCTGTTCAGTGTAATAACTGATGGAATTTCTACCTTTGGAGAAGAAACAATTATTCTTCTTAAGCTAAAATTTAGAAAGTAATCTTATTTTTTCCAAAAGTGTTGAAATAGCTCAAATCTTACACTAGTAGTTCTTTTCAATGACCATTTCTTTTGGTACAGATTAATTTTTAACCTTGCAAATCATTGTAAAAATGTATATTTTGGTAACCTTTCTATTCAAGAGGAGCTAGTCTATCATATTCTCAAATCTTAGTAAGTAGGGAATTTGTCCTCTCTCCTCCAGAATGTTTCCTGAAGATCTCTTCATCTTCCCAAATGGCATTCTTAAAAAGGAAACGTGATCATTCTACTTTGTTCTGGTAGATAATGCTGCTGAAAGATAACTTGAGAAATTAACTCTTTAGGTGAGAATGATTTATTCCAACTTTTTTGCCTTTTTTCTTTTTTCAAACTTTTGATTTTGCTTTAATAAAAAACATTGCCCAAATAGTAACTTTGAAGGTGTCACAAATGATATTGCAATTATAGAAATACAAAGACATTACTTCATGACTAGGGTGAGATTATCAAAGAATATGAGTCCAGTATGTAGTAGAAACTTAGGTACTATTCTTTAAGTGGGAGAGGAATGAAATTGACCATCAGACAAAATGGCTGACTTTCAACTTTTTTGACAAAGTTCCTGAGGGAATCCTGGTCAACCCTTTCCTGACCACGGCTTTATCTTCATAGTGATGACTTGAAGCTGTTGTTTTCTTTGGTGAATGTTGATCTTCCAACTATTTCTGGAACTGATAATCTTAAGAGCCTTTTAGTATCCAAATCTTTGTACCACAAATTCTTTACTCTTAGCTACTAAGGTAGAAAACACTTCTGTAAGTTTATTTCCTATCAAAACTTTGCTGGAGTACTTCTTCTCATTGCATTTTTTTGGTGGTATATATATATATTTTTAATAGCTTTGCTCACCTGGTTTGGTTGTTTTTTGTGAATTAAACAAAAAAATCGTAAGCCCAAGTATACTAAGCAGTCATGTGAAAGTTGGAGTGGTTGATGGGTTCTTTACATTTTCATTACTCTTCGTAAACTACTGACTTGTAAATCTAAAACACTTAAACTTTAGTGGAATTTCACAACTATTAGAAATGTTTTTATAGGGCGCCTGGGTGGCTCAGTTGGTTGAGCGACTGCCTTTGGCTCAGGTCATGATCCTGGAGTCCCTGGATCGAGTCCCGCATCGGGCTCCCTGCTCGGCAGGGAGTCTGCTTCTCCCTCTGACCCTCCCCCCTCTCATGTGCTCTCTCTCATTCTCTCTCTCTCAAATAAATAAATAAAATCTTAAAAAAATGTTTTTATACTATAATGACCTGGAAAAATACTTGGGGAAAATGCTGAATAAGATACATGAACTTTAAAAGTAAAAAACTCAGGTCATATATTTATTATGTGCATATATTAATGTGTATATATATTATAAAGAATCCTCCCCCTCCCCTTTCACCTAACAATTTGGCAAACTAGATCAAGAGCCTTAAAAAAATTAATTTCTTTGGCTTGGTAATGCTTGTATTTCTAGGAAGTTTTTCCAAAGGAAATAATCAGAGGTAGTCAAAGATTGCAAAAATGTTGAGTGTTATTTATGAAGGAGAAAAACTGTAAAAAAACTAAATATAGAATGTCCGTATCCCATTAAACATTTGTATTCTGTTCATTTATTTTATTTTACTTATTTTTTTTAAAGATTTTATTTATTTATTTATTTGACAGAGTGAGACATAGCGAGAGAGGGAACACAAGCAGGGGGAGTGGGAGAGGGAGAAGCAGGCTCCCGGCCAACCAGGGAGCCCAATGTGGGGTTTGATCCCAGAACCCCAGGATCATGACCAGAGCCGAAGGCAGACACTCAACGACTGAGCCACCCAGGCGCCCCCTATTCGTTTATTTTAAAAATAACTTGAAATGCCTTGACATATGAACCATTTATTCCATTTTTATCAGTTTTTTTTGTTGTTTATTTTTAAATAATTTTTTATGTACTTTGGAAGAAGGAGCTCAGGTAGTAAAACTCCTTAACTGAATCTAATGACTGTTTATGTAGACAAATGACTTCTATGATTTCCATTAAAAGCTTCTGTTTACAGTGCTCATATCTTTTTATATCAGAATCTCTTAAATGAGCATTGACTTTCATGGAAACAAGTGTAACATACTTACTGCTTTTTGAAATTGTATTTCACACATGTAAGTCTAAAAAATGAATAAATATACTTCCTGATTTTAGTATTTAGCTTGAGCATATTTTATGCCCCAGGAATAAAAAAAATTGTATCTCAGAAAAACTTTTATTAAGGTGGTAGCCACACAACTATTACTTCAGTGATTTGTTTATTCACTTAAGAACTATGGTGGAAGGGGTGCCTGAGTGGCTCAGTTGGTTAAGCGTCTGCCTTTGGCTCAGGTCGTGATCCCAGGGTCCTGGGATCGAACCCCAGTCAGGCTCTCTCTCCCTCTTTCCCTCTCTCTCTCTCTCTCTCTCTCAAATAAAATCTTTAAAAAAACAACTGTGGTGGAAAAACAATAAGTAATTTATATTTTCCATCAGTATATAAATCATACAGCCTTGTTTTAGGATTCAGTCTCCTTTTGAGTGTGTGTGTATATGCACACATGTGTATATGCACATATGCATGCTATTGAGCTGAACATTGCAGCCTTTTTCTCCCCTCAGTAAAGGCTGGTTTCAGGATGCATGGCCAGAAACACACAGAACACTGTTAGTGAAGATACAGATCCTTTCAGTTCTTCCATGGTTCCTATTCTTCTGTGTATTTAGGTTACTGAAGTTTCATTACAGAGAGAGGATTACAAAATGGAAAAATGAGATCTCTTAATTCACAAATTTACAGGTTACAGAATGCCATTTTTCCCCCTCATGCATGTTTTATTTCTTTAGGACAGAACAGTGACCACTGATTGACATTTAATACCAGGATTAGAAATTCAGTTCAAGTGAACGTATGTCTGTGACTTATTTGCAGTCCTCTCTTGAGCATCGGCCCCTTTTTAAGCACTTCAGTCTGACCAAAAGCATAATCAACTCTTAGTTATTTGCAAAAATCATTGGATTTGAAAGCTTTAATGGGTGGTTTTCAGTGATGTTTTTTAAGTGTACAATTCAGTAGTATATTTGCAGTATTGTGCAAGCATCACCATAATCTTTAGAACATTTTCATGACTCTCAAAAGAAACACCATCCTAATTAGCCATCACTGTTCATTCCCTTCCCTCATACCCTTTCTCAGCTCTAGAGAATCACTAATCTACTTTGTCTCTTTGCCTATTCTGGACATTTCATGTAAATATAATGCATAATAGGATGTCTTCTATGACTGGCTTTTTTCACTTAGTATAATATTTTTAAGTTGTAACACTGTATCCAGGTTGTAGATGTCTCAATACTCCATCTTTTTTCTTTTGCTGATTGTTGATTCTGTTGTATGGGTGTACATTTTGTTATTTATTTGCCAGTTAATTGACATTGACTTCTGTTTGGCTATTATGACTAATGCTTCTATTAATCCTGTACCTTTGTACAAGTGTTTGTGTGGGCATATGTTTTCATTTCTCTTTAGTAGGTACTTGAGAGTAGAAATCCTCTGTCATGCAATTTAACATTTTTAGGGACTTCCAATAGAGTACCACTTTAACTATTAAGAATCAACTTTTTTTTTTTTTTCCCAACTTCGAAATATGTTCGAGAAAGGGAATGAAAATGGCATTGGCATTTCTCTTTTCCCTACATCTTCATTGATCTTCAGCTCATTTGTTGTGTTTGACAGGTCTGTCTAGTAATCACTCTCCATGGAAACAATAAGGGACCCTTCTGAATATGAAAAGGCATTATTACTAATTATGTTGGGACCACAGGCATAAATTGGGACTGTCCTCAGCAAATTAGCACCAATGGTTAACCAACAAGAACGGAAGGCTGTTGTTAGATTGAGCTTCCTTCCCTTGTCTGACAAATAAGAATCAATGGGAATATGGAGGCGGTATCTCAGATGTGAAGTCAGTCACAGGGGCGATTTTAGCAGTGTCTCTGTCTTCTGCCCCATTCCCTTAAATAAAAAAGCATCTTTGAAAGGAGGTGTTACTTGAGCTAAGGATATCTTTACTCCTATCCACAGGTGTATGTTCCAAATACAAAAATAAAGTGATTGAAATTAATCAAGCAGTGACTTACTAATTTTAATACTTACTTGAATTGATCATTTTATTTCTTCCAGGGAACAACAAATCATTACAACTTCAAAGCATCTTAGAAACTTTCACCTGTGCTAAAGCTTGGACAGTTTTTCCTTTCCTCTCATTTGAAAGGATTTAAAGAAGAAATAAAATGGCAGAGTTTTAAAGTTAAGATTCAGGATGAATGATGATAATTCAGATGAGAAGACAGAAGATGAACAGCAATCCTTATTTATCAGTGATAAAAATGGAAAGACATATGCATACAACCAAAAATCACCACACACACAAAACTCTTCAACCAATAATGTGAATTGGAATTCTGCCAAGCCAGATGAAATGGTGGTTGATTATGAAACCAACTCTGCTGGGGACATTGATGAAAATCTTGCTTCAACCCCTCGGTGCGTGGAAGTACTTGATCAGCAGAAGTCTTCAAATGAGTTGATTGGTAAGGAGGTGTTCGATATCTGTAAAGATTCCACACTTCAGTCTTGTGCATATGTTCTAAATACAGAGGAACCCAAGTACCTGCCTAACAAATGTCATTCCCTAGAATCATTTCAGGACCAGAGTGCTGAGACATCTCTGCCTTTTGTGTGGAAATCCAACAATGATGATTTGCACTATACAGACTATCCTACCGCCTTGGAGCTAAACCAAACATTTGACATGACAGTGGATCATGTTAACTGCACCTTTATAACCCATCATGCCATTGAAAAGAGTCAGTCTCTGCATACCTCTGGAAATCGGCAGCCAACCGGCACGAGGGGTGGAAATCCATCTTTATCCTGTTCCATTCATACATCTTCACATTCTGATAACATACACGTGAGAGAAACAAATTATGATCAAGACAGCTTTGAAAACCCACAAGCCACAGAAGCAGAGGCTCAAGACACAACTTACACAGCATTTTCTGATGTGATGCCAACTGATGTTGTTGTTCCAGATACTGGCATTCAGTGTCCATATTCTTCAGGACGGGTCACCAGTGACTACACAGATGGGTCACAGCAAAAACTGGTTGGACAAAAAGAGATACAAGCTCATACGCCAGTTTCTGAGGGCATGGTTGTTCCCAATGGGTCTGTATTACAAGAGTTCTTTTGTTTATCTAAGGATGAGCCGAATAGTGAGACACATTCACAGAGCTCATATGGGCAAGAGAAAATGGGCCAAAATCTAAGAAAAACAGTGTCCTATTGTCTTATAGATGATGAATGCCCTTTACTGGGGCCAGCTTTTGATAAAAATGAAGCCCAAGTGCTGAACCCAGAACACGAAGTCACTGTGGCTGAAGACACACAAAATGCCTTTAATGAAAAGGATTTAGAAACCCAAAATCGTACCACTGAATTGATACTGAGTAGCCCACCAGGACAAAAGATGGCTTCATCAGTTGAACTGAGTTGGGATGCAAATGATATGGTCATTAGCACAAATAACCCAGTTTGCATGTCAACGCCAGTCCTAGATTCCCCAAATGCAACCTTTTCTATTTCACCTATTGAAGGGACCAAGAAATGTAGTAAAGTGGAGAAGAGTCCTCGAGAGCTTCGAAATTTACCAAACTTGAAGGGGGCACCTATGAACATGTCTAAACCTAATCTAGGAAAACTGACAACTAAAATGAATACCCCTGTAGGCAGCAAAGTTAGAAAAACCGAAATTATAAGCTACCCAAGACCAAACTTTAAGAATGTCAAAGCAAAAGTTATGTCTAGACCAGTATTGCAGTCCAAAGACCCTGCTTTATCAAAGGTCACACCCAGACCTCAGTTAAGCAGTGCCTCATCACCCTCATCAGGGTCTTCCTCAAGACAGTTGACAGCTTTGAGCAAAACACCAAGGTCTGACTTGAATGCAGATACAAAAGCAGAAATCCTAATTAACAAGATGCATAAGCAGCAATTTAATAAACTCATTACCAGCCAGGCTGTGCATGTTACAACTCATTCTAAAAATGCTTCACACAAAGTTCCAAGAACAACATCTGCCATGAAATCGAATCAGGAAGATGTTGACAAAGCAAGTTCTAATTCAGCATGTGAGACTGGGTCCGTGGCTACCTTTTTTCAGAAGATCAAAGACATACTCCCTGTTGAAATGGAAAGCACAGGATGTTTGGAAATAACATATGCTTCCAGCATCAATAGGATTAGCCCCGAAAAGAAGGGTGAAAAAGAAAATGGGACACCTATGGAAAAACAAGAGCTAAAGAAGGAAATTATGAATGAGACCTTTGAATATGGTTCTCTGTTTTTGGTAAGTGAGATTTTTGCTTGCTTCGGTAAAGGGTGGAGGAAGCTGAGAGATGTATTAGCCATTGATTAACACAAATAGTCAATAATATTGCAGACCTAGCTGTGCAAGTTTGCTTTCAGGTGTTAATATATTATTCAGTTATTCTTTGTCTTGTAAGTTGCACACTTTAGAGTGTTAATTGGTTACAATATAGGAAAACTGCATATGGGGAAAAATACAGTATTTTGTATTGCATACCAACATTCCTTTTAATAAGGTGAAAGAACGAGTTACTTTAATATTGTGGTATAATTAGTTATTTGAAGTTAAACATCTGCTTATATTTTACACTTATGAAAAAGAGTAAGGTTTGTTTATGAACTTTAAAATGTGTTGGGCCACACTTAAGAAATGGCAGGGCTGGAGAGAGCTAGTAAACAGTATCAACATAAAAATAACTCCTGGTCTCTTCTGGAGGAAGCTGCTCTGGGAAGTGGAGCCCTCGCCTATGTAAAGGGGGATTGGAGATTCTGCCTCTGATCAGCCAATGTGAATTTGGTCAAATAGTCTTTGATACCCAGAGGTGAAAGGGTTAGACTAGTAGAAGTCTGAGGTCTCTTGTAGCCCTAACCTATTGATTCCTGATACGTTAAAATAAACAAACCCCTTTTATTCATGTACAGTGAAAAAGCAGTCTGTTGTCTATAGCACCTGTCACATATTTGATGTGTGTGTGTGTGTGTGTAGGGGGGAGGAGGAGACTAGATAGTTCCATTTAAGCAAAAAATTCACATGCGGTTTAAAGATTGTTTTTCTTTAAACATACCTATATTTTTGTCAACAGCATGAAGAAACTAGTTTTCTGAGTTTTAAAAATGTTGGTCAGACCATTCTGGGGCTTTGTGTACTTGTCCTTAGCACTGATTTTCACAGTAGGGACTTAACATTTTGACTTCTGGCCCCACGTAGGCTTTCCTTGGGCTTCTGTCCTCGGGGCCAGGCATGGAGCTGGGCGCCAGGTTGGAAGGCAGATGTGAGACCTCTGCGTTCTCTGTGGAGGGCTCATGTCTGAGAGGAAAGAAGCACGTAAGGTGGAGTAAAGTGTTGAAGGGCTGTTTTAGAAGTGTTTGTTTGTTTGTTTGTTTGTTTTTTAAGATTTTATTTATTTATTCATGAGAGACAGAGAGAGAGAGAGGCAGAGGGAGAAACAGGCTCCCAAGGAGCAGAGAGCCCGATGCGGGACTCGATCCCAGGACCCTGGGATCATGACCTGAGCTGAAGGCAGACGCTTAACCATCTGAGCCACCCAGGCGCCCTGTTTTATAAGTGTTTTGAGGGTGTGTGAGGTAGTTGTCAGGTCCTTTTTAGGAGATAAGTTAGGAAACACTGGATATTCCTGAGCTGTATGGGTTTAGAGATGTTTTGGCTTTTCTAACTTTTTTGGGGGAACAACGGTACCCACACAGTGATGTCTAAACTAATGCCATTGCCTATTTCAAAACTCCGATTTTTATTTTTAAGTTCTTTTCAAGTCAAATGTCGGGAACTTGTTTTATATCATTTATAATTTGATATTTTGCCAAGTGAAATTATAACCTCTGGTAATTCTAATCAACATTTTTAGTTTGGTGTTTATAGATATACATAAAAACAATACATGTATTCCTCCTTGATTTACAGGAGGATTTGTCATGTATTGACATCTAACAGCCGGAAAAAACGAGCATAAAGTTTCTCTCAAAAACATTTGCCATACATATAAATTGGTTGTATAACTTTGAAATTAAAAGTTTTTGTGTGCGTTGAGTAAATCTTAGGCTTTCGATCTATACACATGAGACATAAAGCTGTTTTTCAGGCTCCTGTTGGAGCCGGGTGATAGAATCATCAGGTTGAAATGGATCCCAGGATATCTTGGGGAAGAAGCGCTTTTCATTTCTGGAATCTTGCTTAGGATTCCCATATTTTCAGCACAGACACTAATCAAATGGTTTTAAAAAAAAAAAAAAAAAACCCCTCTTTTTTTTTTTTTTTAAAGATTTTTTATTTATTTATTTGACAGAGAGAGAGACAGCAAGAGAGGGAACACAAGCAGGGGGAGTGGGAGAGGGAGAAGCAGGCTCCCCGCTGAGCAGGGAGCCCCATGCAGGACTCGATCCCAGGATCCCGGGATCATGATATGAGCCGAAGGCAGGTGCTTAACTGACTGAGCCACCCAGGCGTCCCATCACCTCTTACACATTTTCACGTTATCTTGGGGAAGGGACAGGGCAAACCATCACAGGCCATGGGCTCTGCAGAGAGCTGAATGAGTAAACATTGCTTCGGGCTGATTCCCCATTTCTTGGTCACTTAAGCAGTACCCAAAGGTCCTAAATCTGCCCTCGATCTTTGATGAGACAGTGCTGGAAGGATGTTAATTTTCATTGTGCCCTGTTGGTCTGAGGCTAAATTAGGCCTTGAGTTTACGGAATTCTTTTTTTTATTTTTTAAGATTTTATTTATTTGACAGAGACAGCCAGAGAGGGAACACAAGCTGGGGAGTGGGAGAGGGAGAAGCAGGCCTCCTGCGGAGCAGGGAGCCCGATGCGGGGCTCGATCCCAGGACCCTGGGATCATGACCTGAGCCACCTAGGCGCCCCTGCCTTTTTTTTTAAAGATTTATTTATTTTAGAGCAAGAGCATGTGCACACATGAGTGGGGGGAGGGTCATAGAGAGAGGAAGAGAGAGAGAATCTCAAGGAGACTCCCTGTGGAGCATGCAGCCGGATGCAGGGCTCGATCTCCATTCATGACCTGAGCCAATATCGAGAATCGGACACTTAACTGACTGAGCTACCCAGGTGCCCCTGAGTTTACTGAATTATTAAGTTGCCCACAATCTCACTGTCGTTTGGTCAGGGTTTATCCAAAACTTCAGAAAGTTTCTTATTTGGAGGAAGGATTTTGATTTTAATTTGATACAAGTTGAGTATAGCTACCTACCTATTACAGAGTTCTGTAAGTGGGATAGTGTATTAGCTAAAGGGGCAGTGAATCACCTGAAAGGGAAGGAATTGATCCTTTCTTGATGCCTGCTCTGGATCACTTTGCTCAGGTTTTGTATATATATGTCATTACGTTTTCCCTGTGATATTCCAGTGCTGTATACATTGTCATTCACTCTTTCCAACAACAATGGGCCAGTTGTTAGCCACATTTAAAGGCTTCAGAAAGGCTACTTAAAACACACACAGCTGGTAAGTAGGAAAACAAGACTCAAACCAAGGGCTCCTGACTGGAATCCTGGCCCTTTCTGCTTCATACACCACAGGCTTTCAAAATTTTGCAGAATGTTGGCTTGAAAGGCAGAGTAAATCTGATTTAACCAGCTTACAAAAGTAAATCTTTAACAAAAATGTGTTTTACCTTTTAAAAGGTTTTCTCTAAGGGATAACCTTAGCCAGCTTTGTGGTAGAGGGAGAAGATTTTGTAGTTTGTGTATAATCATATGCTTTTTTCTGGCCAATTTGGTGTAGTTCTCTTAGGATATTGCCGCCTTATTATTTTAAGTAACCCTGTAAATACTTTAAGTTATCTTAATTCCAGCATAGTTAATACACGTGTTTTATTAGTTTCAGGTGTGCAGTATAGTGATTCAATAATTCTGTGCATTACTCAGTGCTCATCATGATAAGTGCACTCCTCATCCCCATCACCTCTTTCACCCATCCCCCATCCACCTCCCCTCTGGTAACCATCAATTTGTTCTCCATAATCAGGAGTCTGTTTTTTTGATATGTCTCTCTTTTTTTCCCCCCCTTTGCTTGTTTGTTTTGTTTCTTCCACATAGAATGAAATCATATGGTAGTTGTCTTTCCCTGACTGACTTATTTTCACTTAGCATTATACTCTCTGGCTCCATCCATGTCATTACAAATGGCAAGATCTCATTCTTTTTATGGCTGAGTAATATTCCATTGTATATATATGCCACTTCTTTATCCATTCATCTGTTGATGGACACTTGGGCTGCCTCAATTTGGCTATTGTAGATAGTGCTGCAGTAAACATAGGGATGCATCTGTTGCCTTAAATTAGTGTTTTTTGTATTTTTTGAGGTAAATATCCAATAGTACAATTACTAGATCATAGGGTAGTTCCATTTTTAACTTTTTTGAGGAACCTCCATGCTGTTTTCATAGTGGCTGTAGCAGTTTGCATTCCCGCCAACCGTGCACAAGGGTTCCTTTTTCTCCACATCCTCGCCAACACTTGTTATTTCTTCTGTTGTTGATTTTAGCCATTGTGACAGGTGTGAGGTGACATCTCATTGTGGTTTTGATTTGCATTTCCCTCATGATGAGTGATGTTGAGACCCATCTTCGCATGGGTCTGTTGGCTATTTGGATGTTTATTGAGGAATGTCTGTTCATTTCTTCTGCCCGTTTTTTAGTTGGATTATTTGTTTTTTGGGTGCTGAGTTGTATCAGTTCTTGATATATTTTGGATACTAACCCATTATTGGATATGTCGTTTGCAAATATCTTCTCCCATTCCGTAGGTTGCCTTTTAGTTGTGTTGTTTCCTTTGCTGTGCAGAAGCTTTTTATTTTGATGTAGACCCAATGGTTTATTTTTGCTTTTATTTCCCTTGCCTTAAGAGACATGTCTAGAAAAATATTGCTACTGCTGATGTCAGAGACCTTTTTGCCTGTGCCCTCTTCTAGGCTTTTTATGCTTTCATGTCTCACATCTAGGTCTTTAATCCATTTTGAGTTCATTTTTGTGTATGGTGAAATATTCTTTCCTCCTTTGTTAAATATTAACTATGTATTTGTGGGTTTATTTCTGGGCTCTTTATTGATCTCAGTGTGTCTATTTTTTGCCAGTACCGTACTGTATTTATCACTACAGCCTTGTAATATAACTTGAAGTCTGGAACTATGATACCTCCAGTTTTGTTTTTCTGTTTCAGGATTGCTTTGGGTATTTGGGGTCTTTTGTGGTTCCACACAAATTTTAGAATTGTTCTAGTTTTGTAAAAAAAAAAAATGCTGTTGTATGTGTGTTTTTTGTTTTTTTTTTAAAGAAAAATTTATTTGAGAGAGAGAAAGCATGAGCAGGGGGTGGGGCAGAGGGTGAGGGAGAATGTCAAGCAGACTCTATGCTGAGTGAGGAGCCCAATGTGGGGCTCGATCCCATGACCTTGAGATTATGACCTGAGCCAAAACCAAGAGTCCAACACTTAACTGACTGTGCCACCCAGGTGCCCTGCTATTGGTATTTTTTCATTGTTTTGGGTAGTATACACATTTTAACAACATGTGTTCTTCCAATCCATGAGCATGGAATGTCTTTCCCTTTCTTTGTATCATCTTCAATTTCTTTCGTCAGTTTTATAGTTTCCAGAGGACAGGTCTTTCCCCTTTTTGGTTTTATTATTTTTGGTGCAATTGTAAACATGATTGTTTTCTTAATTTCTGTTTCTGCTGCTTCATTATTGTATAGAAATGAAACAGATTTCTGTACATTGATTTTTGTATCCTGCAACTTGATTAAATTCATTTATCAGTTCTAGTAGTTCTTTGGTGGAGTCTTTAGAGTTTTCTATACATAGTATGTCATCTGAAAATAGTGAAAATTTTACTTGTTTCTTACAAATTGGGTGCCTTTTATTTCTTATCTGATTGTTGTGGCTAGGATTTCCAGTACTATGTCAAATAGAAGTGGTGAGAGTAGACATCCTTGCCTTGTTCCTGACCTTAGGGGGAAAAGCTCTGTTTTTTTCCCATTGAGTATGATGTTAGCTGTAGGTTTTTCATATATAGCCTTTATTATGTTGAGGTATATTCCCTCTACACCTACTTTGTTGAGGGTGTTTTATCACGAATGGATGTACTTTGTCAAAAGTTTTCCCTGCATCTATAGAAACAATAGTTTTTATCCTTTCTCTTGTTTCCTTTTGTCTTCTTGATGTAATGTATCATGTTGATTGATTTGTGAATATTGAACCACCCTTGCATCCCAGCAATAAATCCCACTTGATTGTGGTGAATGATTTTTTAATGTATTATTGGATTTGGTTTGCTAGTATTTTGTTGAGGCTTATTTGCATCTATATTCATCAGAGATACTGGCCTGTAGTTCTCTCTTTCTCTCTCTCTCTCTCTCTTTTTTTTTTTTTTTTGTGTGTGTGTGTGTGTGGTGTCTTTATCTGGTTTTGATATCAGGGTAATGCTGGCCTCATAGATTGAATTTGGAAGTTTTCCTTCCTCTTCTATTTTTTTGGAATAGTTTGAGAAGAATAGGTATTAACTCTTCTTTAAATGTTTGGTAGAATTCATCTGTGAAGCCATTTGGTCCTGGACTGTGTTGGGAGTTTTTTGATAAGTGATTCAATTTCTTTGCTGGTCATTGGTCTGTTCAAATTTTCTAGTTCCTGCTTCAGTTTTGATAGGTTTCTAGAAATGTATCCATTTCTTGTAGGTTGTCCGATTTATTGGCATATAATTTTTCACAATTTATTGGCATATAGTCTCTTGTGTTTCTGTAGTGTTGGTTGTTATTTCTCCTCTTTCATTAGTGATTTTATTTGACGCCACTCTTGGGGACTCTGTCTAGAGGTTCATCAGTTTGGTTGATCTTTTTAAAGAAATAGCTCTTGGTTTCATTGATCTGTTCTATTGGATATTTTAGTTTCTATATCATTTATTTATGCCCTAATCTTTATTTCCTTCCTTCTGCTGGTTTGGGATTTTGTTTGTTGTTCTTTTTCCAGCTCCTTCAGGTTTAGGGTTGTTTGAGATTTTTCTTGGCTTCTTGAGCTAGGCCTGTATTGCTGTAAACTTCCCTATTAGAACAGCTTTTGCTGCATCTCAAAGATTTTGGACCATTGTGTTTTTATTTTCACTTGTTTCCATGTAATTTATTTCTTCTTTGATTTCTTGGTTGACCCGTTCATTGTTGAGTAGCATGTTATTTAACCTCCATGTATTTGTGCTCTTTCTAGTTTTTTTTCTTATGGCTGATTTCTAGTTTCATAGTGTTGTGGTCACACAAGATGGATGGTATGACTTTGATCTTTTTTAATTTGTTGAGACTTGTTTTGTGGCCTAATATGTGCTGTATTCTGGAGAATGTTCCATGTGCACTTGAAAAGAATGTATTCTGTTTTAGAGTGTAATGTTCTGAATATATCTGTTTAATCCATCTGTTCCATTGTGTCATTCAAAGCCATTGTTTCTTATGGATTTTCTGTTTGGATGATCTGTCCATCCATGTAAGTGGGGTGTTAAAGTCCCCTGCTATTACTGTATTGGTATCAATTAGTTTCTTTGTTATTAAGTGTTTTATGTATTTGGGTGCTCCCTTGTTGGGTGCATAAATATTTATAATTGTTATTTCTTCTTGTTGGATTGTCCTCTTTATTTTTATATACTGTCCTTCTTTGTCTCTTTTACAGTCTTTGTTTTAAAGTCTCTTTTTTTTCCAATGAAAGGATTGCTACTCTGGCTTTTTCTTTTGACTTCCATTTGCATAATAAATGTTTCTCCATCCCCTCACTTTCAATCTGCATGTGTCTTTAGATCTGAAATGAATCTCTTATAGGTAGTGTATAGATAGGTCTTGTTTTTTAATCCACTCTGTCATTCTGTGGCTTTTGATTGGAGAGTTTGGTCCAGTTACATTCAAAGTAATTATTGACAGATTATTGCCATTTCGTTACTTGTTTTGTGGTTGTTCTTATAGTGTTTTTCTGACCTTCCACTTCTCTATTTCATGGTTTGCTGGCTTTCTTTAGTGATATACTTGGATTCTTTGTATATCTGTTACTGGTTTGTTTTAATTTGTGGTTAACATTAGGTTTGTGTAACATCTGCATATAGAGGTCTATATGAAGTTGATGATTGCTTAAGTTTGAACCCACTCTTTACTTCTCCCACTGTGTGTTAGGTATATGATGTCATATTTTTACATCCTTTTATTTTGTGAATCCCTTGACTGTTTTTTAAAGAAATACTTATATTATTACTTATTTTATATTTCCTACTTTTCATACTCTCACTTATGATCTTTCTTTTCCATTCAGAGTCTGTTTCAGTAATTCTTGTAGGACTGGTTCAATGGTCATGAACTCCTTTACTTTTTATTTCTCTAAGAAGCTCTTTATCTCTCCTTCTATTCTGAAAGATAGCCTTGCTAGTTAGACTATTCTTAGGTGCAGATTTTTCCCTTTTAGCACTTTGCAGGCTGGAAGGGAATGGCATGATATATTCAAAGTTTTTGCTAAAAAATCTGCTGATCGCCTTGTGGGGCTTCCCTGGTATGTAACTGTCTTTTTCTCTTGTTGCTTTTAACATTCTTTATCACTGGGGTGCCTGGGTGGTGCAGTTGATTAAGCATCTACCTTTGGCTGGGGTCATGATCTTAGGGTCCAGGGATTGAGCCCCACATCGAGCTCCCTGCTCAGCAGGGAGTCTCCTTCTCCCTCTCCCTCTACTCCTCCCCCTTGCTCAGTGCTTGAACTCTCTCTCTCTCTCTCTCTCTCTTGCTCACTCTCAAATAAGTAAATCTTTAACAAAAAAAAAATTCTTTATCACTACTTTTTGCCACTTTAATTACTGTGTGTCTTTGGTTTGGACCTCCTTGTGTTGATGTTTTTTGTGGGGATCTCTGTGCTTTCTAGATCTGGATATGTTTCCTCCCCCAGATTAGGGAAGTTTTCACCTATTATTTCTTCAAATAAATTTTCTCCCTTCTTTTCTTCTGGGATCCCTATATTGTGAACGTTATTACACTTGATGGAGTCCCTGAGTTCTCTAAGTCTCTTCTCACTTTACATAATTGTTTTTTCTCTCACTTACTCAGCTTGATTATTTTCCATAAACTCTGTCTTCCAGGTCATTAATTCATTCCTCTGCTTCCTCTAGCCTGCTATTTATTCCACAAGTGTATTTTTAATTGCAATTATTGTATTCTTCATCTCTGACACGTTCTTTTTTTCTCTGTGTTAAGGGCCTCACAAATGTCCTCCACTCTTGTCTCAAGTCCAGGGAATATCTTCGTGATCATGACTTTAAATTCTCTATCAGGCTTATTACTTATCTCTGTTTCGTTTAGGTCTCCTGCTATGATTTTGCCCTGTTCTTTCATTTGGGACATATCCCTCTGTTTCTTCATTTTGCTAGCTCTCTGGGTCTGTTTCTGTGTGTTGGGAAAATCAGCTACGTCTGTTGCTCTTGAAAGCAGTGGGTAAGGCCCACACTTCAAATAACAAGGTCATGTTGGTCCCCTTCACAGGGATCTCTCAGCTGCCTCCAAGACCAAGCCTGCCTGGGTTGCTTCATAAAGTGCGTACAGGTGGGGGCAGGGTGCTGCAAACTGTTCCCTTGGGTGCCCTTCTGCTGGGATCGTGTAGCCTTTGGGGAGACTGGGAGGCCAGCCAGGGTAGCTCTGGGAAGTATGGAAAAGTGAGGTCTTGGTGCCATAAGCTGTAGGCACCATTCCTTCTCCACAGGGGACACTCAGCCACTGCGGAGAGTGGGGCTGGCCATGGCCGCTCCATGAAGTGCATCTGCATAGGGGTGCATTTTTAACAAGGTGCATGCTGTCTTCTGAGGGAGGTAGGAGATGCGGTCTCAGCAAGGTTGGGTGGGCTTCTGAAGGAAGGAAACCACAGCACCAGGACTGAGGTAGCCTAGCTGGAGGGGGCAGGGCATGGTATAAACAAGTTTGGTAGTGAGTGCTGGCTGTTTCCTGAAGTTGGCTTTGTGATTATGCTGGGGGTGGGGGAGGGAAATGGTGCCCGTCAACTCCTTTGTTTCTGGAGAAGTCTCTCCGGGAACTCTGAGATTAGTAACTAACTTTCCCTCTTGTCTACCCCAGGCATTTTTCAAAATGCTGCTTCTAAGCTGTATCTCCTCAGGCTGTTTGTTCTGCAGACTCTTTAAGGGTGAGGACTCAGCTTCCTATAGCCTGCCCTCCAGTCTCTCCTTGACTGCCTGCTGATTTTTAGCATTCCAGGCTTTAAGTCCTGCTGGTTATAAGAACTCACAAAATCAGCCCTTCTGATTTTCAAAGCCAAATGCTATGGAGATTAGTATGCAGGCTCCTTGTGTGATAGTCTGTTTCTTGCTGTTCTCCTGTGTTTATAGCTCCCTCCCTCCAGTATCCAGAAGTTCTGTGTTTAGCTCTCCACCATGTCTCTGACCTTCCTACTCTCTTTAATGTGACCTCTTCCTCACATTTAGTTGTGGAGTTTGTTGTGCTAGTCTTCAGGTACTTCTCTGGGTTATTTGCACTGATGTGAGGGTTATCTAGTATATGTAGGATGACGTGAGCTTAGGGTCCTATTCTACCATCTTCCCTGAAAGTCTTGCCCTATTAAATTTTTAATTCACCTGGTAGATGAATGCAACTGTTGGTAGCATGGGGCTTTACATATCTGTGTTGGAAATTATCTACTTATGACTTATTAAAGAAGGGTACCAGTGGGGAATATGCAGCACAGATGTTAGGAGTATGGACTTAGAGTTACCTGTGCTTTCAGATGAGCTCCATCATTCACTGGGAGAATGACATCGGGCAAATAACTCAGTCTCTGTGAGACTCAGTTTTTCTTTATGTAAAGGCAGAATACAAATACTAGCTTACAGTGTTGGAATTTTTCCTTGAATAAAGCTCAGGGTCTCGTTTCCTGTATGTAGAATGGGAATACTTATTGGCTGCCTACTGTGTACTGTATATGATGGTGATTGTAGGGATACAGAAAGGAAAGATACCACCTCTGGTCAAACCTCATACCTGGTGTGGTGGGTAATATCAGAAGATAAACCAAAAGGGCATGTTAAATATTAAGTTGGGAGTATGTGTAAGCTACCGTGCTGCAGAAGGCGGGATGGCGTGGTGGCAGTGGGGAAAGTTGTCAAGGACAGCTTCTAGGAGAGCTATCACGTTAGCCACTAGCTGGAACTCCAAGGACAAGCGTGAATGGGAAGGGTATTCTGGGAAGAGGAAATAACCTCTACAGAGATGAAGAAACATGAGAAGATACTCTCACTTAGGGGACTCCAGGGTAGTGAGTATGATAGGAGCCTGGGGTGCAGAACTGTGAACATTAAGGAATAAGCTGAAGGAGATAGCAGGGGTTGCTAGATCAAAAGGGCTGGGTGTGCCTTGTTAGGAGTTGACTTTATCTGGAAGACGGAGGGAAGCTGCCTAACCCAGTTTGGCCTTTAAGGAGATTACCTAAGCAATGGAATGGAACGTGAATTGGAGTGGAAGCTGGTGAGCCCAGAAATCCTGAGGATGTGGTTTCAGTAATCCAGGGAAGAAATGATGCAAGTTTGTGCTAAGGTCGATGCAAAAGGGAAAGAAGACTGTCAGGAGTTTAGGAAGTAAAAAAAAGAAGCACCTAGAAATAGCTTTCATTGTTTATGTTGGGTGCCTGGGTATGTTGTGGTAAATATGGGAAGAGAGAAGTTTTGAGATGGGTGGGTAAAACTAGTTTAAAGTTAGATACTACTTCATATTCTTCTGTAAAATGGGATATGATAAAAGTAATAACTTCTAGGGTTATGAAGATCAAATGAGTGGAAACATGTATTTTGAACTTAAAGTATTATTCCATAAGGGCCATATGTTGATCCGTAAAAACAATAATATGATTAATCTTGGCATTGCTAGGCAGAGGTGCCTGAAGAATGCTAAGTGGACAGGTAAAGGAAGAAGCTAAATACATGGGAAACGCAGGAGAGTGCTGGCTAGGACACGTCGACTGCAGATACAACAGGGTGTAGGTGGTGGTTGAAACAGTGGACAAGATCACCTGGGGAGAGCATATCGCAAGGAAAGACCAGGGTCAAGTTTAGGACCTTTGGGACAACTAGAATTGAGACAGGATCCAGAGGAGGAATAACCAGACAGATAGAAGGAAAACCAGGAATGTGCTCTGTTGGAGAAATCAAAGAAAGTTGGCATCATCAGCATCAGATGCCGTAGGACATGGGCTACAGAGAACAGATCGAAAGCTGTAGCTTGACTTCAGCTTGTGGCACTGGTCATCTTGGGAATAGTTCCACTGGTGGGCACAAGAGACGGATCATGATGGATTGAAGACTGAACTATGAAGAGGTTTAATTCCTTCATACTAAAAATGAAAATTAAATATCCATCTGGCATATCTGCTTAGACAGAAATTGTTGCATTGACATAGTGCCACAAGGAAGTGGTATGAGGAAGGTATGATCTGGATTAAAATCTTAACTATTTTTTCACAGGGTTCTGCTTCAAAAACTGCAGACACATCAGGCAGGAATATATCCAAGCCTGACTCCTCCAATTTGAGGAAAACACCTGGTTCAAAAGCCAAAGCGGGGCCTTCTGTTTCCTGTTTGAGGAGGAATAGTGACAGTAGAAATCTCAATTCTGATCGGGCCTTATCTCCACAGAGGATCAGGCGTGTGTCCAGTTCTGGTAAGAATAGAAGAAATCAGTTGTGCCTTATAGCAGTTTGTGAATTATTTGAATGTAAAATTAAGCATGTCAGAAAGCAGAAAGACAGGTTTTGATTATAAAACTAACACATTTTGTCACTACAACATTTAGGTTCTTGTGGATCAGCATGTTACGTAGGGAAGGGAGAAAAAGTCATAGACACAGCTCTGATCTTTGAGCAACGTAAAGCCTAGTTAGAGAAATAGGTGCATAAAACAACTAAGTTATTAAGAAAAATCATAAACGGGTGCCTGTTATATACAAATTTCACAATTAGAAAATTTTTTAATAATAGTTAAGTGTTACATATGAGACTCATGGTGGGCCCTCACTGTGTGAAAAGAGATTAGTTTTTCCTTGAGTTTTACTGAAAGGTGTGTGGTAAGTTTTCAGGGATATAAGAGTGACTAAGAAGTTAAACTTTGCTAAGATGAACTTTTATTTACGTTGGTGTATATTTTAGAAGTAGTAGTTTCGAAGGCCTGTCAGGTTTATGAAATTTGAGCGCTTTAAGAGTAGCTATTAAGTGTCTTACTAAAAATTTGGCAGATGGACAGACTTCTCTGGGTTACAGATCAGAACAGGAAATGGAAAAGTCAGCCTGTTTTGTAGAGACTAAGAAAAAACACTGCTAGCCATTCCAGTTGACTGAGAACACTCTGTAGGGAACACCCTTTATTTTAACAGGTATAACCTTGTGTGAATTAAAGGCATGCCTGATAGATTTAGAAGTAAGTTCTATAAAAATAGTGACTACTCTTGAATGGTCTGGGGGCGGGGGGGAATACCTCTAGAGTGATGTGTCAACACATGTGAGAACATTTAGCAGAAACTAACAAAACCAGGCAGATCCCAGAGGATCTCATTACTTCTCTACACCTTGATAGTTTCGGGTTTTATTTTCTAATTCTATTTTGAGGCCTCCTGTGTGAGAAGCCTATAATGAGCAGAAGTGTTTGAAGGGTGATTTGTTTGGATTCAGGCCTAGCATTAAGATCCTGAGGCTCGGAGGAGCAAAACCAGGACGAGGTATGGGTGGGAGGAAGAGGGATGTAGCACATTCCACTCCCATCCCTGGAGGAGCTGAGTGGGAAGAAAGAATTCACTTGAAGTCTTCTTCATTGGGGAGAAAACTGGAAGAGGAACAATGATCCTGATTTTAGAAATTGCCACAGTTAGTGAGTTGAGGTGTAAGTGAGATCAAAGCTTTGGTTCTTAGTGTTGATGGCAGGGTAAGGGGAACGGTGGTTGCCAGATGATGGGGAGCTCCCTTCCTGTTTGGATGTTAGGAGTGCCTGTGGCTTGGTGGAACTGTGGAGCTGTGGCCACTGGCACGGTGGCCTCTAGGTTAGAGGCTCTGTATTCTAGTAATGCTCTGGCACCAGTGAGCTACGCAAGTGAGGTGTTTCCCTACCCTGGGCCTCAGCCTTGCGTTGTGAAATGTGAGGGTTTGAGAAT
This sequence comes from Mirounga leonina, assembly GCF_011800145.1. Classification (NCBI taxonomy): domain Eukaryota; kingdom Metazoa; phylum Chordata; class Mammalia; order Carnivora; family Phocidae; genus Mirounga; species Mirounga leonina. The sequence goes on along the minus strand of NW_023270320.1, from coordinate 20,801,353 downwards.
GTCAGGACCTGTCAACTTTTACACTCCTTATCTTTCTACGGGCAGTCTGGGGGCTCGCCTAACTTCCTGGGCAGTGGCTACTACTAGTAAGATTCTCTGGACCACAGGATGCTCAAAACCCAGAAAACCAGAAGTGCGCATACTCTCCGGAGATTAGGCCGGTACCCAGGACATGCAGTAGTCCCCGGCTCTCCGGGGTTCTGCTTTCAACGATTTCAGTTAGCCGTAGTCAGTCATGGTGCAGAGGCAGGTGATCCTCCTTCTGATGTTTGGTTACAAAATCAGTAGTAGCCTAACACTAAATCATAACGCCTAGATCATTCACCTCAATCCATCTCCTCGTGCATTTGTCACCTCACATTATCACAGGAAGAAGGGTGAAGATATTTTGAGACAGACCATGTTCACATAACTTTTATTATAGTATATTGCTGTAATTGTTTTATTGTTAGTTGTTGATCTCTTTCTGTGCCTCATTTATAAATTAAACTTGTTCATAGGTAATGTATGTGTAGGAAAAAAAGCAGTACACACATAGGGCTTGGTCCTGTCTCTGGTTTCAGGCATCCACTGGAGGTCTTGAAACGTGTCCCCTGTGGTTGGGAGGATGGGGGGCGGGGGCGCAACTTTATTTTCAAAAATGGAAATTTTTTTTATGTAGTTGATCAGTTCCACCAAAGAGTTAAGCATTTTTAAAGTCCCCTTTCCATATACTACAGAATATCCTGCCTTAAGAGAAAAGTAGGCCTGTTTTAATGAAAAGCCAAGCACATTTATTTAGCTTTTATTAACCTGTATAAAGAAACTTGATAACTAAGTTATATATTCAGAGTTTTCAGTCTGAGTTACAAAAACTAAGTTTTCTTTTACCTGGTGGTTTTCTGTATAGAAATGGGAAAAAAAATTAATGTAACCAGAAACTTCATGGATTCACATTTGAGTTTTTATTTGAACTGTTGGAAGACTAACTTGATTATGCTGTATTTAAAAAACACAAAAACAAAAAACAGCAACTAGCTTGTTTGGATGCTCACAATAAATTGAGAGGTGTTTGTTGTGGGGGACAGGAAATTTAATCACCACAGAGTTAAAAGTAGAGCATAAGATCAAGGAGCAAAAACAATGTGCCTTTAGATCACTGAGAGTGTGTTACCATAGTACAATACAATGAGGTGTTTGTGCGTTAGAAAATTGAAACCAAATGGACATCCTCTGTACTCTGTATACAAAGTTACTCTCCTGAAAGGTAAGCAGCAGGAATGTTCCAGCCCACTGGGGTTTTCAATAAATCCTTTCAGAGAACTAAGTAAAAACCCAGATCTGGACTTGAAATAGCCATTTTCTTGAAGCTTTAACCTGAGTATGAGAAAGAATTGTGATTAAACCCATTTTACTTGTCAAAATCTGGAAATGGTAATGTACAGCATGATGACCATAGCCCATGCTACTGTATGATCTGTATGAAAGTTAAGAGAGCAAATCCTCACAATCCTCATCACAAGGGAAAAAATTTTTTTTTGCTCTTTATTGTGTCTGTATGAGATGGATGCTAATTAAATTTACTGAGGTCACCACTGCACGGTATATGCAAGTCAAGCCATTATGCTGTACTCCTTAAACTTACACAGTGGTGTGGGCCAACTAGATCTCAATAAAACTGGAAAAATAATTTAAAAAAAATAGGAAATTTGTATGAAATCAGATTATGACTGATGACAACAAGGCAGATTCAAAGTATCTTTGTTTAGAGTATATGTGTGTGTGGTTTTTTTTTTTTTTTTTTAAAGATTTTATTTATTTATTTGACAGAGAATCAGCGAGAGCAGGAACACAAGCAGGGGGAGTGGGAGAGGGAGAAGCAGGCTTCCCGCTGAGCAGGGAGCCCGATGCGGGGCTCCATCCCAGGACCCCGAGATCATGACCTGAGCTGAGTCGAAGGCAGACGCTTAATCGACTGAGCCACCCAGGCGCCCCTAGAGTATATGTGTGTTTTAACCGCTCCAATTAAATAAGATGAGATTGTGAGGAGAAGTAGGATAATAGTAATTATAATGCCAATGATAGCAGCTAAACTTACAAAATACTTACCAAGTTTTAGGCTCTGTCTTAATCATTTCATTGAGTGCATGTAATCCTCACAGTAGTTTTGTGAGGCTTATCCTCATTTTACAGAGGAAAACATCACACAGAAATTAAATAATTTGTCAAGGTTATGCAGCTAGCAAGTGGCAGAGGTAGGATTCAAACCAGGTGATAGGGCTCTGGAGCCCATTCTCTTAGCCTTCACATTATCAGTCTAAAGAACTACTCTTGGGGCACCTAGGTGGCTCAGTCGGTTAAGTGTCTGCCTTCGGCTCAGGTCATGATTTCGGGGTCCTGGGATCGAGCCCTGCGTCAGGCTCCCTGCTGAGCATGGAGTCTGCTTCTCCCTCTCTCTCTGCTCCTCCCCTCTGCCTGTGTGTGCGCTCGTGCTCTCTCTCTCTCTCTCAAATAAATAAAATCTTAAAAAAAAAAAAACAACTTTTAGTATGACTATGAGTTTTGAAAAATTAAAATCCTCACACTCAACTGAATGGTTTAGAAATTGGCATTTCTCTTCTCAGGCCCTTGGCTTACAGCTCTCTGTCAGTTTACCATAATTTAAAAGATGCCACATGGTTATTGCAAATTAATGCTGCTGAGTAAGTCACTGAATAGTTAAATACTTCATGATTCATTCAGTCATCTTCAGACCTATCAGCCACCCTCTTCTGAAGGCAATACCAGTTCTTATCAGGTTTTAGATTATGAATGTGTGTTTTCCTTCTTACAGAGCTGTAATTGCGCTTCCAGTGACCAGCCTGAGCAAGGTAGGATTACAGAAGTAGGACAGAATACACTCCCCGCCCTGTGGATCATGTAACCTACCTGGGGAGGGCAAGAGCTTGTTTATGATGCAACCACAGAACAGCACAAAAAGGGTGTATAAAGGGTGTGGAAAGGCCCCTAAATGCTTTAGGACTCTGGGGAAAAAGAAGAATGTTCAGGGGTTGGTCTGATTATACCAGAGCCTGAAGAAAGACCTCATGAAAGAAATAGTCTTTAGTTTTTCTGGAGAAAGAAAAATAACATTTCGAGAGGATAAACCTTTGCTTTAATTCAGTTTATTGTGGGTTAATAAAATAAATGCCTCTCAAACCAGGAGTACATCCCAAACTTGTAATGACTTGCCTAGCATTATAGGTTTCTGAGCTTTCTTGCTAAGTTGTTTTTTCCATAGTTGTTTTTGTAAGCTAATTTTGTCTATTTCATGTTAAAGGGACTTGAAAATCATTTCGATTCACTTTTATATCACTTCAGTCTTTTCTAGGTGAGAGTTTGAGAGAAATAGCTAGCAGAATTATGAGAAGGATACTCGCGATACATTCTTAAAAACCAGAAATCATCCCCTAGTAACTTGTTCTAAAAGCTAACTTTAACGTGTTGGTTTTGATGCTTCTATATTTGCATGTAATTAAAACACTTTTTAAAGAAGGTATCTCAAGTTTTCTTGGAATAAAAATAATAGCCATAGTAATGTTTTTGAGCACCAGTGATGTGTCATGCTCTGTTCTAAGTTTTCTAAATCCCTAATTTCATTTACTTTCACAACTCATGAGGTATAGATAGGTATACTCCTCCCACTTCTGCAGATGAGGAATTTGAAGTTTTAAAACCTTAAGTAACTCGCACAGAGTGACACAGTTCATAATTTGTGGAGACAGGAAACAGAACAAGCAGTCTCTGTGCTCTTAGCCTCCATAAATACACCCAGGAGTCCGACACACTGACTTCCTCACCTAACAAGTGTCTGGTGAGTACCTGCCTGTGCTGGGAATGAAGACAGGCACAAGACAGATACGTTCTTGCCCTTGCGGAGCTTAAATTCTAGTCCGGCGCCTCAGAAAATTAAGTGAATGCTGAGAATGTAAGATGATAAATGCTGAGAAAGGCAGTGAAGGGAGTTCGATCTTAATATCAGGTGGTTGAGAAAGGCTTCGCTGAGCAGGTGACAGATGAGCCGGTGCCTGAAGGCTCAGGAGGAGGGAGACGTTAAGACATCAGATGACAGGCCTTCCCGGGGGCAGAGCTTACAGCAAGTGCGAAGATGGAGGTGAGGCAGCACGGAGCGGGAGTTGGGGGGTGTGCTTGAGGGACAGGGAGCTGCCCAGTGTGTGCGGTGGGAAGCCAGCGAGTAGGGATGAGGCCAACCAAGTGGGGTCTTACAGGCACCTAGGAGACAAGGGTCTTCTGTTTTATGCCTTCCTGACATGATCACTGCATTCTCAATCATTTTATGGGCATTCCACTCAGTTCTTCTCACTTGGCAAGTAATTCTGGAGAAGATTATTTTCTAGAATGTCCATGCATGAGGCATCATGGGTCACTATGCGCTTTTCTCTTACTTTATGAATTCAAGAAAAGTTTTGAGAGCCTGCTATGTGCCGGGCACTCTATGTACGAGATTCGGAGAATACAAACATGATGAAATAATAGGCCCTTGTCATGATCTCACTCGCTGGGGGCTGAGCTGGAAAGGGGTGTTGAAACCCATCATTTGAATGCAAACTCTTCATTTTTAAAACTGCAGCTGACCTGTCCTGGCCTCGGTGATATTTTGCACTTACTATGCTGTCCTCTGATTATTTTTGTACATGTCTGTCTCCTGAATTGTGAGGTCCATAAGGAGAGTCCAGGTCTTGGTTATTTTTATATTTTTCGGTGCTCAGCACAGCGTACCTATTACACAACAGGTGTTTAAAAATGTTGTCTGGCCTGATTTGAATGGAGACTTCTGTGAAGTACTGTGTGTCCACAGAGAAGGGAACACCCCTGACTGGGCCTAAGGGCAGACTGGAGAATAGCTATGACATTTGAACTGGCCTTGGAATGTGCCTGTAGAAGTTTGCCAGACATAGAAAGTTGCTGGCATTCCCAAAGGTGCAAGTGGAGAGTTATGAAAGGGTATGGTGCGTGTGGAAACACTGAGGGCAGGTCGGCATGCCTCGAACAGACCGAGTGTTGGGGTAAGTGATGGATGAGCCCCAGGTATGGTTGAGGTCGATCAGTTCTCTCGCAGTCAGTCAAGACACAAACTTATAAGAGTTGTACCATGTGTGGGAAGAGGAAGCAGAGTGAAAGTATTAAAAATGTTTTGGAGGAAGGGGGTCTGGGCAGCTTCTGTTGGTGGCGAACAGTCCCATGTCTCCTCAGTTTGCTTGTTGGGCGGCCATGAAGCGAGACAGAGAAATAGAGTAGTGAGCAGAGGTTCTCAGGAGGAGACGGATGGGTGTTGTTGGGGGCATGTTGAATTCGAAGGACCGAGAAGCCCCTCAAAGGGTGTGTGGATGTTTGGGGTTTAAGACCATCAACATGTGTAGAGAGCAAGGAAGCCTGTAGGAGAAGAGCTGATAAAGATCAAAGCTGCAGGGATAGCTGCCGGTCAGCTCCTGGATGCATCGGAATGCATCCAGGGCACAGGCGAGGAAGTCTGAGAAATCGAGGGGATGCAGCAGTGTGTCCGTATGGACCCACTCAGAGATGAAAGAGGGAATTTTGAGAGTCAAGTGTCAGAGTAGCGGCTGTGCATAATGGACTGGGTAGCTTCTTCCTTTGTATTTTGCCAGCTCACTTTGCTGAAGTTTGGTGATGTCTTTGAAGGGAGTTGGTGCAAAATCTGTTCACTTGCGTATTTTTGTAACCTTAGAGAAGGAAATAAACTTAAGATGACCAGTTTTGAGTCTCAGTGACCGCATTGTTCAAAGTAGCTCTGCTGATGAACCTTGGCTTCTAAAGAGCCAGGATGCTCACCATGTGCCTTTTCCCCACCGTGGGTAGGAGCCCTGTGAGTGCGAGGTGAGCTCCTTCACCACCAGATAAATAAACCTGTTGACGACCTATGAAGACCCTTGTTCATCTTTGTATGGCAGCTGGGGAAAGGATGCAACTCTTCCACATCTTGAGTTTATTATACCTTTAGTTGTGGGACACATGTTCCCAGGGCCATGACTGTGGAAGTTGATTTTGTTGTGAACACACTTGGAGAGGCAGGTACGGACAGTATCACCATGAACACTGGGCTTCTATGCAATTCAAGTCCTTGTAAGAACGTTGCTTTGTGGGATGTTCTTGTTTCTCTGTCAGATTCCACCCTCTTAATACTTGCTGTTTTTGTTGTGACTCACCTGTACCACCATGACTTGATTTTCGCATTTACTCTTGAGTTTAAGCAAATGGTGCTGGTTATGCAGAGTTGTTTCTTGTGCCCTATGAATACGACCTCGTCTTTGCTAACTCAAGAACGTGGACTCTCAAAGTCACATTTGGCAGTACATAAATGTAGAAGGTTACTGAAATACTGTGTTCTGGAAGATAATTGATTCACTTGACATTTTAGGAGTGTATACTGTGCAAGTCGTACTCAGACCCAGAGGAATTATGGGATGAGTAAGACGTGCTTGCCCTCAGCTATTACCAGTCAACTAGGAGAGGTGATGAGTTCATCCCTCATCACGTGTCCTTAGGATATTTTAAGGGAAAAAAAAAAGCTGTAGGATTTCAGAAGAAGGTAAGATTACCAATACCAAAGTTTACGGAAACTCTTTTTTGCTAGAATAGAGGTAATTCTATGATATGATTGAGGTACACCTTTACAAATGTAGGTACCAGTCTTGGTTTAGTGTTGATGCTTTCTGCTATTTAATTTTTGCCATCAGGATCCTAGAACTACAACTAAGAAGACTACATCTGGATCGAGGTAATTTTTAGGACCTAGCTGATATACTAGGAAGTAGAAATGAAGGGACAGTTGGGGTTCAGAGTATGGAATGTAGAGAATGAAGACTGAGTCAGTAAAGGTAATTGGAAATGCAGAGGAGGGTGGTTGGGCAATTAGGACACAATCCATTGGTGTTCTGGTAGCCAACAGGCAGAAGAAGTCCAGACAGAGCCCGGGTGTCTGAATGTCAGGAAAGGAAAGGGAGAAACATGGTCTCAGGCAAGGTAAGCCTTATTTTACCCCTCTTGGATCTTGAAATTAACCAGTTAATTTGGATAGCTCATCAGGTTTCTGCTGCCCCCTTCCCAGTAGGCTATTTTTTAAAAAGATTTATTTATTTTTGAGAGAGCGTGTGCACACGAGTGTGGGGAAGCGTGAGGGAGAGGCAAGGGGTGGGGAGAGAATCTCAAGCAGACTCCCCACTGAGTGTGGAATCCCACATGGAGCTTGATCCCACGACCCTGAGATCCTGACCTGAGCCTAAACCAATAGTAGGACAACTAACTGACTGAGCCACCCAGGTGCCTCCCTCCCCCAGTAGGCTATTTTGAAAGTATAACCCTTTCAGTGAAAAGTGGAAAAGAAAAAAAAAAAATCCCCCTTAATCTCATCAATGCCAAATAGTTTTTGACTTCACAATTAATAATTATTCAGTGCCTTTTCTTTTTGCATTTTCTCATGTATGTGTGCTTAAATATATTTAATGGAGGCAAACAGTTCCTACTGTTTCAGAAACCCACACCTAACAGACAATCACTTAATGAGTTGATTGAATTTTCTTTTTCATTTAAAAGGTGTGGTTCCTACTTTCCTAGATTCTTACCTTCTTATTCTTTAATAACATGATTTTAAACGACCTTGTAATATTTCATCATCGAAATGTGCTGCCATGTATTTCTTCAGACTTCTTTGAACATTAGGTTTTTTTTTTTTTTTTTTTTAAAGATTGATTTATTTTAGAGAGCGAGAGAGCAAGCACGAGTGGGAAGGGCAGAGGAGAGGGAGAGAGCATCTCAAGCTGACTCCATGCTGAGCACAGAGCCTGATAAAGGGCTCAATCTCACCACCCTGAGATCACGACCTGAGCCGAAACCAAGAGTCAGACTTAACTGACTACGCCACCCAGGCGCCCCTTTGTTTTGTTTTTATAGTGTGTGAAACAATTCTACACTGAAGAACTTTGTACATGAGTATAAGAGCTGGTCAGATAAATCCTTTGGATACATTCCTTTCGATGGAATCAGAGGGTGTGAGCATTTTTAAGACTTCTGATACATGTTGCCAAATTGCCCTTCAGAAACAGCCTACAGTCAGTGCTGCTACTCTGAGTACGTAAGTGTTTTCCAACACTCTTGCCAGTATTTTGACATTGCTAACACTCTTTCCAAATATTTACTGTTGCACAAAGTGCAAAAACGGTATCTTATTTTAATTGGCATATGCTTGGCACTCAGATCTTTATTGAATAAGTATAGATTCAGGGATCAAAGTCCTGAGGTACAGAAGTGAATACAAGATTAAAGCATGCCCTCCTTGAAGTTACATTCTGGTGGGAGAGACAGGCAATATATAGGATGCTTGATAATCTAAAGTACTAAAGAGGGGGGACATACTAATGCAGAGAAGGGGAATATGAAATGTTGGGGGTTTTGTGAGAGAGAAATTTTGGTTAGTGTGACCAAGGAAAGGTGGCTTTTGAGTAAAGGCTGGAGGGCATCAGTCATGGGAGTATCTGGAGGAAAACCGTGCCAGTCAGAGTGGAGAGCAAGTGGAAAGACCCTGCTGCGGTGGAGCTTTACTGATGTGCTCTAGGAAAGCAAGGAATGGGGTGAGGAAAAGTTGAAACAGACGGTGAGGTTTGACAGGTAGCAGAGAACCAGATCATGTACAGTCTTGAAAATCCTAAGGATTTTGGCTTTTAACTAAAGTAACTTAAATTTTGACAGAGTTGTTCTGATACCTGTGTAGAAAATACATTGAATGGGGGTGAGGGCTGGTTCAGGGAGACCAGTGAGGAAGCATTGCTACAGTCATGGCGGGAGATTGTGGCTTCTTGGGCCAGGGTTGTGGCAGTGTGAACGGTAGTCAGATTCTAGATAGGCGTGTTGAAAGTGAAGCTGACAGGATTTGCTTAGATGAAGTGAGAGCAAAAGAGCGGAGTCAGAGATGACTCTACACACTTTGGGTGTGAACAATGGAAGGATAATGTTGCCATCCACTGAGATGGGGATGGATGGTGGTGGTACAGATATTAGGATATGGATATCAGGAACTAAGCTGTAGAGATATTAAGTTGAGATGAATAATTTGTAAGTGAAGATGTTGAGTAGAAAGTAGGATACAGAAGTCTAGAGTGCACAGAAGTTTGGTCTATGAATATAAATTTGGGATTTATCAGTATTTATTTATTTTTTTTTTAAAGATTTTATTTATTTATTTGAGAGAGAGAGAATGAGAGACAGAGAGCACGAGAGGGAAGAGGGCAGAGGGAGAAGCAGACCCCCTGCCGAGCAGGGAGCCCGATGCGGGACTCGATCCCAGGACTCCAGGATCATGACCTGAGCTGAAGGCAGTCGCCCAACCAACTGAGCCACCCAGGCGCCCCGGGATTTATCAATATTTAGATGGTATTTAAAGCCACTAGACTGGATAAAACCACCAAGAGAGTGTGCAGAAGAGAACAGGTCAAGGGCACCACTGGGGAACTCCCTAGAGTATTCCAAAATACCTCTGGGGTACTCCTAAATTTTAAAGGGCTAGGGAGATGAGGAGGAATCACAGAGGAGACCAAGAAGAAACAGCCAGGAGGGTAGGAGGGAAGTCAGTCAAGAGCATTGTTCTGGAAGCCAAGTAAAGAAGACCTTTCAAGGAGGAATCAACTGCATCAGATGCTGAGAGAGGAGAACATGGTAGTTAAGACCGCCATTTGGTTTAAACCAAAGGTTGTGTGTTTACCAGGAAGTCTAGAGGTGGTTGGTCTAGGTTTGGTGATTCAGTAAGGTCATCTTTCTGTCTTTCCACTCTTCTTGACTCAGCATGTTGTTTTGTCAGTGACTTTTCAGTTAAAATGTCACTAAGAGATCCAAGTGCCAGTTCCTCCTGCTAATGTGTAAAAGGCTGAAGGTGAAGGACAGCATGCTAGAGTCAAGGCTTTCTCCTGGCATGCGCGTCTACCTTTATCAGGAATGAAACCTCCTGTTCAGCACCTTACCCCCTAGCACTCGTGTCTTTAAGTCTTACTGGCACAGACCAAGTTGCATGGTCACTACAACTTGAAGAAAGACTGGGCATGCAAGCATTAGGCTTTTTCAGTCTTTCTGTAGTGTGTTAGCAATGGAAATGGGGATTAGGGATGACAGTTAGGGAGCCAGGAAAGATGCTAGACACAATAAGTTTAAACATTTTAAAAAATTTTATTGATTATTTTTATTTACTGTTTTGTTAAGTGCTTTTGCTCCCTTACGTTTTGAGCCATACAATTCTTTGTTGATTTGATATTGTTCATTGTCCTTTGTCTTGGGTTTCATTATTTGCCTTTTTGTATATGGTGATTTTTAAAAATTTTTCCAGTTTTTATATTTTCAAATACATGTTTTCCTTTAATTTTCCTATGTTTTTATGCGGGACAAGACCTTCTCTACTGAAAGAGACTGATCTATATTTAGTTATTATGGTTAATTTGTCTGGTTTTGTCCTAAACCCTTTATAATCCAATTTTATTAGTTTGTGGTGTGTGTGCGTGTGTTTGTATGTGTGTATGGTAGGACTAGTGGTGAATCTTTAGGTAACTTAAGATGTGCCAGATACTATTCTAAGCATGTTAAAAATGAAAACTTACTTAACCGTTAAAAGAAGGTATAAAATAAGTATCCCTGTAATCACACCCATTGTTTCATATGAAAAATACAGGCACCGAGAGGCTAAGTAACCTGCTCAACAGCCAGTGTGTGCTGGAGCTGAGTTTATTTATTTATTTATTTTTAAAGATTTTATTTATTTGACAGAGACAGCAAGAGGGGGACACAAGCGGGGGGAGTGGGAGAGGGAGAAGCAGGCGTCCCGCGGAACAGGGAGCCCAATGCGGGGCTCGATCCCAGGACCCTGGGATCATGACCTGAGCCGAAGGCAGACGCCTAACAACTGAGCCACCCAGGCGCCCCTGGAGCTGGGTTTAAAACCTAGGCAGTCTGGCTCTGGATTGTCCACTTTTAATCACTACATCATACATAATGCTTCTCAAATTTTATTTTTTTTAATTCAGTTATTTTCATACCACAAATAAATGTCTTATCTGAAAAAAATTTCCCTTACCGTATTCTGAATTTTTATATTTCTGGGATTTATACACCAGTTCATATATCTGTCCATATAGTTTTATGCCAATAATAGACTATTTTTATTTTATAATATCCTATAGTAACTAATAGCACAACTTCCTTCTTATTGAACTTTTTTTATTGTGATAAATATGTTATATAAAATTTACCATTTTAACCATTTTTTAAGCGTGTGGTTCAGTGGTATAAAATAGATTCCTTTTGTTGTACAAGAGTCACCATCATCCCATCTCCAGGACTTTTTATCTTCCCCAACTGAAATTCTTGATCCATTAAACACTAACTCCCCACTCTCCATCCCCCCAGCCCCCGGCAACCACCATTCTACTGTCTGTCTCTGAATTTGACTACTCTAGGTACCTCACGTAAGAAGAGTCATGCAATATTTGTCCTTTTGTGAGTGGCTTATGGAATGTCTTCAGGTTTCGTCCATGGTGCAGCATGTGTCAGAATTTCCTTCCTTCTTAGGATGGAATAATATTTCATAGTATGTATGTGCCACATATTGTATATCCATTCATCTGTCAATGGACACCTTGGGTTGCTTCTACCTTTTGGTTATTATGAATAGCATTATAGCATCGGTGTACAAATACCATATGGACATGGGTGTACAAAGATCCTCCTTTCATTTATTTTGGGTATATACCCAGAAGTGGAATTAGTAGATTGTATGCTAGTCTATTTTTATTTTGGGGGGGGGGGGGGGCGGCCATACCATTTTCTGGAGTAACCGCACCATTTTACTTTCTACCAGCAATGCACGGGGTTCCAAGTTGTTCACATCCTAGCCAACACTTGTTATTTTCTCTTTTGTTTCTATAATAGCCATTCTAATGGGGGTGATGTGGTATCTTACTGTAGCGTCAATCTGCATTTCCCTAATGACTAATGATGTTGAACATCTTTTCGTGTGTTGTTGGCCATTATGTATTTTCTTTGGAGAAAGGTCTATTCAAGTACTTTGCCCATTTTTTTTTTTAATCAGAGTTTTCTGTTCTTCAGCTGTAGTCATCTCATGTTTATGTTCCTGAATTTTTGGCTATTCTTAGTTACTCTACACTAAATTGTTTTTTAAAAGTTCTCCCAAATCCCACTTTAAAATAATCACATGTGGATTTAGATGGGAATACCATTCAATTAATATATTAATTCAGGGAAGAATTAACATGTATACTTACTTATTCAAATCCTTTATGTTCCTCACTTAAAATTTTTTTCCATAATATCAGCACTTTTTGATTTATAGAAATAGTGTATGCATGTCCATGTCTCCATGTGCAACTACTTTTTATTGCTAAAGTAAAAGATCTTTTTTCTGTTTTTTCCTGCTACATCGAAAAGCTGTTGATTGTTTTACAGTATTGATTTTGTTAGCAGCTTATCAGGTTTATTTACATAGTTTTTAGATAATAACGCTATATGTTGAAGCTAAATTTTCTAACATCTACATTAGTATTAATGAGAAAAGTTGGTCCTTTTGGGTTAAGTAAAAATGAACCTGCAGCCACAGTTTGGAGTATAATTTATTTCTCCCATAACTTACCATTAATTTTTTTTATCCCTTTGGGTAGACTTATGTTAGCTTTATAATAATTCCCAGCTACTGTAGATAATTAACATAAAGGTCACCTTCTCTATAGAGTTGTGCTACAAGAACCCAAGTTATAATCATAGCTGTAACATACTCTCATGTATTTTAACTATGTCAGATTGGCATTCTCTTCCTGACTAGTTAAGGGCCCTGCCTTATTGATGCTTATTATATTTTATAAAACACAATAATTTATATTTTGAGCTGTATAAATGAATGTGCAACGTCTGTATTCCAGACTGGCCTCAGTAGTTGTTTTCTTGTCCAGCGAAAATCCTCACGGCCTCTAGCGCTGGAAAGTGCACTAGCCTCCTAAGCTCTTCTCCGATTTCAAACTTGATTGCGAACTCTACCCTGCTGGTCGCTCGCTGGTCACTTATGCATACTGCCACCCCTTGACCAAATCCGGGGGGGGCCAATGCCAAGAAAGCTGCAGTCCCCCGCCTTCTCCATCTTCCCACGACACCCCCTCCCCCCGCAACACTTAAGGGCTGATGTTCTTAGCCTGGCATTTCATGCCATCCTGAACAGTGAACTAGCTACCTCTCCAGCCTCATCTTTTTCTTCCCCATGACGCCTGCACACCTAGTAAGCCACACAAACCACAATCCTATTAAAAAATTTTTAATGAGATACTACGTATTCTCTAGTGTTCATAATAATTACTGAAAACATTTGGCAGCGGTTTCTATAGTAGAATGTCAGGTGTTTCTAGCACCCTATACATTTGTGCTTTGTGATTACCTTACTTTGCAGTTACCTTACTATGGAGGCAAGTAAATACTTGTGTAGCATAACCCCTCCTGGGAATCCGTTGTCTAGATTTTTATTAAGATGATCTGTGTCTTCTAATAAAGGTAAAATAGTAGTTAAGGTTTTATGGCGGTGGGGGGGAGCTTTTTCGTCCTTTTGGCTAAGATCAAGTGTTGTTGTTTTGTGGGGGTTTTTTGTCAACTCCGTGAAACTTCTTCAGAACACTTTAATTTCATCAAATTTAAAGAAGAGCAGCTCGTTTTGTTCAATGTGGAATAATCTCATGAAAAACATGTTATAGCTCAATTTATCCTGGTCTGGTTGAGAGTTCAGAGAGAAGAACTAGCTTTGACGAGTTGATGTTTCTGTGGCCTGGGAAACTGCTCTCATTACTTTGAAGGCGTTTTGCGAGCTTGTGGGACTTACCTGCTTTCCCAGCCTTTCCTTGAGGAACAGGGGAGGCCAGGCCGGAGCCAAGAGAGATCACTACATACCTGTGAATGCCCTGGGAACTTTCTCCTGGCCAATGAATCCTTTAACATAAGTGTCAGAACAAAGGAGTATCATTCAGGAGTTCATTCTTCAGCTTTCATTTCCAGTCCTAGGAACACACCATTATGGTCTCATGAAGAACTTTCTAGTAGCAAAGGGACTGTTTTCATCATAACTATATAAAAGCATCAGTTAAGCCATTGATTTCTGTGTTGTTGTTTTTCTTAGTAAAATTAAAAGGATTGAAGAATACCTAATGTTTGCAGAGGCACAGGAATAAAAATGATTAGAATCTATTTAATTGTTGATCCACTTTATCCTTTCTTGGTTTCTTTATCTGTTTTGAACATCTTTCTTAGTTTCTTTATCTGTTTTGAACATCTTTATCTGATTAAATATTTGACTCCAGTGACTTTAATAGTATCTATTAGTGTTTTGATGTTTTATGTTAGCTTTTATGATAAAATATGCTTATTATAAAAAAATTCACATGGAATAATAAGCATATAAAGGGGAAAAAGCATATAAAGGGTGAAGGGAAAATTGCCCATTTCTGCCTTTTTCCCTCATTGTTCCTTTATGTCCCACTTTGCTACATTTCATAACAACCTCATAAAATTCTGGTATATCTTATAGAATTTTTCAGTATATAGGTAAGTATGAGCTTAAAAAAAGAGGGTAATATTAATATATTTTTTCCACATAATACATCATTTTATTAGATTTTTAGTTTTACAAGGCATTCCTTAATGATGTTCTGTAACTAAAGTACATTTAATTGGATTTTCCAAGGTGGGTATCCGAGTACATTGCTTGTTGATGAAGCCATACTTCAAACTCAGTAGACTCTCTGTGTGTTACTATCTAAGGCTAAGTGCAAATGCTATTCCTTCCATGTTTTCCCTAGACAAAAGATGGTAATAATTACAGGGTCAAAACAAATCTGTTGTCTCTGTGTAAGATTCTGCTAACGGCATAAGCTTAAAATAAACCACTGAGGCCAGTAATGCATCTGCAGATAGATCTTAAATCTTGATGGTTTACGTCTGGGATAGGTTACATGCTGTGAAGCGAACGGGTAAATACTACCCCTCAGAACTGTAAGAGCGGTCCTATAAGGATTTCCTTATTTAAGAATTTGGTTCTCAGGTTACTCAGTCTTTCAGCCCAATATTGCCATGTCTTACTTTTCCTATTGGTTATGATGTATATGGTTTACTGCTTCTTTATATGAAGTCCAATTATGGGTACTTGAGGTCAACTTTGCTCTTCAGTTAAACATGAGGACTGTTGGTGGAACAGTGGAATACCTTGGTTGTATCTCCACTGTGTTTACCATTGCACTAGGCGAGCCCCCTTCTAAAAGGAGGAGCTCAGGTGGCCTCCAGCCTGATGCTGCTTTCCTTCACCTGATGCTTCTGTTCTGCAGCCCAGTAGAGGGAACTCTGGGCTGGTGGTAGGTTGCCTGACTTCCCGGCATCACTGTTATTGCTTAGGTGTGTGACCCGAGGAAGCCATTTAATCACCCAAGTAGCTCTCTCATCTGTGAGCTGGGAATAGTAATGGCAGTGCTGAGTTTCAAAGGAGTTAATTCTGTGGTGAAGGAGGCTTTGTTCAGTACCCTCAATGCCCAGGAGTCAGACTGATGGTCAAATGGGGAGGACTTTTGCTAGGAACTACAAGTTGCCATTTCGTGGAGGGAGGGTGGGGCTCCCTTGTGAATGGGGTAGGGCAGGTCATGGCAATCACAGATAAGCTGGCAGGGTGACCTTGCTTCTGGTGCCTGGCTGTATGTTGGAATCAGAGAGGGTGCAGGTCTGTAGTAATTCTGAGGCACACTGAGAAGTGTCTGTAAACCCACGATGCTGTCAGAAACAATGCTATGAAACATCCCTTTCTGAAAAACAAGTTGAGTTTCCAAACTTGTTTAGCCTTGACCGTACTGTGGCTGTAGCCCAGAAATACTCATCTGTTACTTGCTCAACCTTGCTCATTGTTTCCGAGGATGATGAGGACTCATTATGTTTTTTTCTGTCAAGGGGCCATAATTTAGTAACTGTATATTCTAAAAGATCAGTTTTTCTGTACCTCCAAAAGCAAGTAAAACTGGTGGCTAAATGTAAGTTTAAAAGGAGACATTTTTCTTTATAGTCCTTATAATAATTAGCAAGTAATAGATATTCAAATATTTGTCTCCTTTTATCTAGTTAAGAGACTGTTTGAAGAGTCCCTTAATATTAACAAAGGACAAATAAGCTTATAAAAATTAAGTGTTTAATGCTTCAGTGAAGATGAGAGAAGGCATTATCAAAATTTATTTACTCCTGGCCTTTGGGAAAAAAAAAATTAATAGCTATTACTATCATCTGTATAATTCTACATCTATTTTTTTCCAACTTGATTGAGATCTAAATTGACATTTAAAGTGTACATTGTGGTGATTTGATATAAATTATAGAATGATTTTAGTTATGGAGTTAATTAACATATCCCTCACCTCACATATTTCTCTTTTTTTTGAGGACATTTAAGTTCAACTCTTAGCAAATTCCAGTGATCTAACAGTCTTATCAACTATAGTCACCATTTTACATTAGTTCCCCAGACCTTATTCTTCTCACAGCTGAAAGTTTGTCCCCTTCCACCAACCTCTCCCCGTTTCCCACACTTTCCTCTTGGCCTTACAATAAAAATTCATTCCGCAAACATTTATTAAATCTCACTCCATGCTAGACACTTGGCTGGGGTGTGAGGGGCAGAATGGAATCAGGTTCTCTTCCTGTTCTCAGGAACCTTAGAGGAGCCCGAGAGCCCTACTGAAACAGATGCTGTCCTGGAAGCAGGTGTGGGTGTGGTGAAGGGGGCGTGGCCCATGGCACACATGGGAGGGTGCCCTGGCAGGAGCAGGGAAGTTCTGATTCTCAACAGTGCTTCTCATGCTTACGTGTATTCGAATCACCAGGAGATTTTGTTAAAATGGAGGTTGTGATTCAGTAGATCTGGGGTAGGGGCTGCAAATGAGTGGCAAGAATTTGAAAGAACGGTCAGCTTTGTATTCACCAGGCAAGATAGGGGACTAGATGGAAAAGAGGCTAGTTCATTCGCAAAGATGGACATAAGCAGAAGAATAGAGTAAAAAGGCCTGGAAAACTAAAAGTAAGGGGTGTGTGTGTGTAGGGATGAGAGCATGGCAAAGCATCACGGGGGAGAGGTTGATCGGAATCAGTCCTAGGACTGCCATTCACACCTTTAAAATTAAATATTAAGGGGATTAAAAATAAGATCATCCTATAGATAATGGGGAATCACAAATTTGAGACTGGGTCATGACCTTTTTTTTTTTTTTTTTCATGTTCGGGGGATCAACATGATGGACTTGGAAAGGGTGGAAGGACAGCACTTTAGGAGTCTAATACAGTTGTTGAGGCAAACTATAAGGGGGTGAAGAGGATTTGTAGGATTTGGATTGAGCGGAAGAAGAGGTCTTTGAAAAGAAGCGATGTGCCTCATGAATTAGAATAGTACTTCCGGGTGTCAGAGAGGAAACTATGTTCACGCGAGCAGAGCACACACCAGTGTAAAAGAACCGCGTGTGAAAATAAGCAATGGGAAGCCTCACTAAAATGAAATTGGAAGGCTGGGCAGGGGGACCTCTCCTGCCCTACAACCAGTCCGTCTGGAGCAGGACCAACAAAAAGACGAACTTGCAAGCAGAGGCTCCTTGATCATCCCGGCAGGCGGAAGGAAGTCTCCCTCCTCCCCGCCCCCCCACCACAACCCAGCCAATCAGACGCCGTCACAACTCAGCCAATGAAAAGCCACTATACTTCCAGCTCGCAGTTTACTCCAGGGGACTTTGTATTTGTAACAGCCTTCCCGGTTTCCCGCTGCCCTCGCCTCTTCCCGAATAAACTCGTCTTTGGGGAATAAACATAACTGGAAGTTTGAGTTTTACAGTTAACAAGTACAAAGATAAAGCTGGAAATAGGTCGAACTTTAATGTGGGTGATTTTAAATGCCAGATCTAAGGAGCTTAACCTCATTTTTCTTTATTTTTTTTTTTTAAAGATTTTATTTATTTATATGAGCGAGAGAAAGAGGATGAGTGGGGATTGGGGGTGGGCAGAGGGAGAAGCAGACTCCCCACTCAGCCGGCTACCTCATGCGGGGCTCGATCCCAGAATCCTGGGATCATGACCTGAGTGGAAGGCAGACACTTAACTGACTGAGTCACCCAGGCGCCCCTCGTTTTTCTTTATTAAGATGAAAATTTTATGAACAGAATCACTCAACTCCTGCAAAGCGATGAGCCTCACTTCCCAGAAATATTACTTCACTCACTTATGGGGCCATTAGGGATATAGGACACCATCGTTTTCGAGTGAGTTCTTTTTTCAGCTCTTCATATTTTTCAGTGGTGTAATACCCTTAGTATTGAGAGTCTTCATGTTAGATTATATGGGGATGTGGGGACAATTCCGATGTTTTGAGGCTGGGAAAAAGGAAAAATGGATTTATAATTAGCATAAGGGAGGAGGGTTTCGAAGTGTCGAAATTGAAACATTCAGCAAAGAATTTAAAATGTGAGTGGCATTGGTATTCAGAAAGAGGATAAGTCTGCAAGTGAGAATTTGGGATTCATCCAAATGGGTAAGGGTTAGAGTAAAATAAATGAAGAAGATTCTGCAAGAGAGAGGTGTATGAAGAAAGTTGTAAGGATTGAACTTGGGAAATGCCCATAATCAGGTAGCAGGTGTGAGCATCAGGACTGTGTGATTTCAAATGTGCCAGAGATTATGAAGCATACATATTTCATTGCTAAATGGGAACACTTGCAGCAAGAGAAGTTTGAAGACCATTTTAGTTTGGCAAAGGAGTCAAGATGAAGAGGTGAAAAAAATAATCCAGTGCCACCTGGTGGCAAGCATTAGGCATTTTTTAAATGAATTTTTTTCCTCCTCAAATTGAATTATTCTTTCTGTTTGGCTTTTAAATTTTCATCTGTTTTTTTAATGTGATAGCCTAGTGTGTGAATGGACTAGTTTGTTTACTTTTTAATCAACAGTATGAGCGGAAGTCAGAGCTTTGATTCTTAACTTTGCCCGAAGCCCCTGTGTCACATGGCTGTTTTGATCTGTCTCTTTGTTACACAAGACCTGAGTTAATTACTCCAGCTTACAGCTTACAGCTACCCTTCACATATCCTGATGGTCTCATCATTGCCTCAGCTCTTCTGCCTCTAAGTCATCAAAAATACAAAAAACACGTCTACGTGAAGATTGCATGATTCTGAATATTCAGTTTGTATTTTGACTCAGTAGTTAGTGCAGGAGATGAGGTTTTTAAGCTTAAAGCTTTCAAAATAAAGTAGAAACTTTTTTTTTCTTTAATCCCAAGGAAAACCTACATCCTCGAAAAATGCACAGCCATCTCGAGTGAATTTGCTTAGACCACTTCCTAAATGCAAAGCGTCTTTGAAAAGTTCTGCGCTGAGGAGGACGGGAAGCACCTCCTCTATTACCAGCACCCACAGTGATCTGAGCACTTACAGCAATAATTGTAAGTTGGTCTTCTGTCTAACTTCTAGGATCATTGCGACCGTAGGTATAAGAAAAGACTAATGAGCTACAAATAATTACTAGAATTTTGATTCTGTGATTTAGGGGGAAATAGGAGCACTGCTTCTCCTGTGGACTTTCTCAAAAAGTTGGTCAGGAAAAGCAAATTCTTCAAATGACACTTTTTTGATGAATGCATATTCAGTGCTGTGAAACACTGAACTATTTATGTGTTGAAGGTACCTGGCTTTTTTTTTTTTTTTTTTTTTTTGCATGGAGAATTCTAAATTGTATCATTTGAAGCAATGGTGTTTTTTGGTTTGTTTAAGGAAGGAAAGCAATCTAGGGGCTATTGGAACCCAACTGGAAATCAGAAGAGAGAGAACTTCAGTGTGATTTGCTTTATAAAAGACTATATTTTGTCGATGTATGTTTTATAATCTTATATTTTGGATGCTAGAGTCAGTATAATATGACTAGTATAACTTCAAGCCTAATTTTAAGTAATTTAAACTCAATATTTCTAAAGTTTTTAGTTAAGGTAAATTCTGTTTTCTGAGTGTAAAATGGGTGAATTCATTGAGCTATCTTTTTCTTTTTTTTTTTAAGATTTTATTTATTTATTTGACAGAGAGAGACACAGCAAGAGAGGGAACACAAGCAGGGGGAGTGGGAGAGGGAGAAGCAGGCTTCCCGCGGAGCAGGGAGCCCGATGAGGGGCTCGATCCCAGGACCCTGGAATCATGACCCGAGCCGAAGGCAGACGCTTAACGACTGAGCCACCCAGGCGCCCCGAGCTATCTTTTTCATTCGAAAGACGTATTTGGTCTAAGTATTTGCTCATTTCCTTTCTAAATTTCCTCACACCATCACTCACAGATTTATTAATTTGAACAGCTGTGGAGTGTCTGCTGGGTACGGGCACCACGATAGATGCTGTGAGGGATATGGGATATAAAAGAAATGGCCCTTATCTAAAAGGTGGTTGAAGAGGATATTTACCTGAATAACTAGAATACCAGATAAAATAAGATTATTAAGCATGAGGTGGAAA
Source organism: Mirounga leonina (assembly GCF_011800145.1). Lineage (NCBI taxonomy): Eukaryota > Metazoa > Chordata > Mammalia > Carnivora > Phocidae > Mirounga > Mirounga leonina. The sequence goes on along the minus strand of NW_023270320.1, from coordinate 20,780,769 downwards.
GGAGGGAAGTTCTCTGCTTTAAGGAGGGATCAATTTGTTTCTAGTGCTGGAACAAGGACAAAGTGGAGTCCTAGTTATTGAACCTCTGGGTGTGGAGCGCTATTATAAGGTTGCCATAAATTCTTCCTTTTTTTTTTTTTTTTTCTTCTTTCTCAAATACCTTCTGCCACTGCTCTGATTGTGTATATGAGGTGAGCGAGTGAGGCTCAGAGAGGTTTTCGCCGGCCCAAGGGCACTCAGCCAGCATGGGACAGAATTGAGAGTGTGATTGTGTGGAGGAGAAGGCTTTGAATTAATGGCCGAATTAATGAGCACATTTCCGAGAGGTCACTTAGCAGCAGTAGCTTGTCTCACGTGATAGTAAGTAGCTGTGTCCTGGAAACTTTGTGAATATTAAAATGTGTTACTTAAAATTAAAAAGGCTTATTATCCGCTTATTGTTTCACTTTTAAAGTTGTGGCATAAAATAGGAAGGGTTTGCATGTAGCCAGGAATGTCCTGTGGATTTGAAAAGGGAATTCACACATGTATTATTTTGAGGTTATTTCCCTTGCAGCTTTCTCTGTTTGCGGTGTGAATTTTAAAAACAAACTGCCAAAGCAGAATCACCAGCGAGCTCTCCGAGAGCCGTGTAGCAATGGAATTTGTGACCCTTGGAAGCAGACACGTTCGGTGGTGGCGCTCTCCAGCCTTTTCCATTGACAGCCATGTTGACTTGGCCACCGTTTCAGTACTGTGTCTGACTCTCCGAAGGAGGTTGTAAAGTGCTTTTGTCCGTTCCTTTTTGTCTTGTAACAAAGGGGTTTACCGTATACCCACAGAGCCTGCCTAGCGGTGGATGCGTCCCTGTTGCAGATTAAGCATTCAAATCAATGAGTCTTTTCTTACTTTGATTTGCTAGCTGGTTTAATCTGTTTTGTGTAGTGCCTTGGAGCTTCCAGATTTTTTTTTTTTCCCCCTCCATTCTAATTCAACTAAGAGCAAGCATGAGGGATAGGAGAGTGAACATGGCTGCAGTTTTTCCTGCTTAAGATTGCTTTGATCTTTTTAAATGACTGTACCAGGAGGATTTCGCAGTTGTACAGAGACGGATATTTCTTCAGAAATATTTATCAATTCTACACTCACCCCACCGGCTGGTTCAGAGAGGCACTATGATGCTACCTTCCTGACACTGCTGGTCCTGGGATCCTACAGCCTTTGTATAGTTCCTTTGTTAGCCACGCTTACTGGGAAAAGAAGTAGGTCGACGATTTCTGGTTTGATTGTTTTCTTTGTAAGCATGCTTAAATTTTATTCAATAAATTGATTTAGCATCTCTTGATTGTTATTTTTATAACTTGTAATTTGTTGATTGTTATACTGGCATATTTACATATAAGTTGTGAATGGTTCTAAATAGAATCAATTTTATTCTGTATTTTCTGTGTTTTCAGACTTAATATAATTCAGTGGCATTGTCGGCATGCCGAGTACATGAAATGACCTCATTATTAAAGACTGGTCTCATTTCTGATTAAATAAGCAGTAGTTTTGTGTATGTAGCTTATAGTTGTATGAGTATAGAAAAATATTTTCCTGGAATTAAAACATCACTTCTTTGATTATTTTACTCATTATATTCAAAGATATTAAAGATGCGTACCTTTTAAAGATTACTTTAAGACATGAAAATCATTTTGAACTGAATTTTTTCCTATGTCTGATAATGATGGGTCATGTGAGGAAATCTTTTGATAACCGTTTGGATTCATACTGAGTTAAGCATTTAAACCCCTTTCAAGAGTGTGTTCTTGCTTTGCTGCTCATTTCTTTGTATTTGCCCAGTAGCTTCTCTGTCAAATGTGCTCGTGCATAGAGTTTAAACATTCATTCATAAGCTCTCCCAGACTCCGCTAAAGTCCAGTTTTTAAGATCATTGGATAAAAATATATATTGTAGGTCTTGAAGAGAGTTGATGGTTTGAGGGCCATTGTGTATGTGTGGAAGGAAGCCTTTAGTGAGTGTGTAATTTTGCCCCCTTACCGAATGTGAAATCCAAAGGCTTCCTTCTTCCCGTTTGGCCACACACACACACATACAAATATGTTTATTTTTGAGAGACAGATGGTGAGGGGGGGGAAATGCAAGAGACGCACACTAAAGCTGTTTGTACTCTTTTGGAATTTAGGAGAACAGGAGGGTAGCTAAAGAAGTGGAGTATTCTTGACCTTGGACTTCATGGCCAGCCCTGGCTTAGCTGGTGTGATACATAGAAAAGGGCGTTCACCTCAGACTCCTCCTAGTGTTCCTGCCAACTCATGGGAAGGTGGATGATCTTCCACTGTCTTAGCCTCAGGATCCTCACCTGAGGAACAGGAGGGCAGTACTACGTCATCTTAAAAATCCTTGTAGCAAAAATGTTTCTGACCACTTCGATTTCCTTCACTACAATAAGATGGTGTCTAATAGTTTGGAAGGTGGGTGTTTGAGTTGTTGAAGTGATCAAGCTGATAGAAGGATTCCTCTTATTTACCCGCAGGGTGATGGCCAGTGAGTATTGTCTCACCTGCCCACACTGGTCAGTTGGTCAGAAGTACCTGGAGTAGATTGTTGAAAGGTTTTCAGGCTGCTTCCAGGGTCGGAGCAAAAGTTTGTGTTTGACTAGTGATGTCTGCCATAGGTAAGGAAGGGGATGTGAGGCAGTGGATATACTCTGGCTCTGTATCACACACTTAATACTTATGCACATCCAAATAGACTATTAAATAAGAAAATGCTATTATCTAGACTGGCGTTAATTTTGTCTTCATTTTTGCAGTGTTTTTCTGGGGGTATATAGGAGACATTCTTGTTACTACCCAGTTGAGTAACTTTGCTTTTGGAATTTGGAAGTGTAGACTTCAGTAGTGACTTGATTTCAAGTCAGGTGGGCAGATGATCTGGCACAGTAGGTAGCCTTATACAGATGGACAAAAAGAACTCCAGGAATAAGCAGAAGGTTGGCTCTGCATATATACATAGCTCAGTAAACAAAACTAATGCTGGCCAGATGCTAGAAGGTAGTATGAAATGTTAGTTTGCAAATAAGTCTGGAACAATGAGAAGCCCTTCTGTAATAAGAAAATAATTTCTTTTGCCTAGGCTTCTCTGAGGATCTCTTTGTACTCTCTCCAGACTCCATTATCTCTCTTACTCTGTTTCACTTGAATCACACTTGGACTATGGGGAAATGAAACTGAGGATTCCAGAGAATCTATTTTTCTGGCATAATTGAAGTCACTAGAACCAAGGATCGCAACAGAACAGGGGCGATTTTAAATTGTTATTACAGCTGCTGGGACCTGGGCGACCTCATGTGGGATATCGCATATTGACTCTTCAGACAAACGGTCGCTCAGGGATCGTGGCCACTGTCGCACTGTGCTGAGGAGAATTTTGAGGATGCCTGTGGCTTCAGTGGGACTATAATAGAAAAACCTACAGCTCTTCCCTCCTATATCGGGAGAAGCCAGTCCTTCCTTCTGTGTGTCTCCTTGACTCTCACACTGGTACCCCACTCACAACACTTCACTCTGGTCACCAGACGTGTGGCAGTTTCTACCACAGCCAGCTATTTCTTGGGTGGTCTTCAATCCTGACACCATCTACTGGAGATGGCAGCAGATCCCACAGGTTAAGGGCTCGCTCCCGCAAGACTGGCCCCAACCCCCTCCGGATGCCAGTCACAAGTCCAGGTTGTCAGCTGTACTTCTCACCAACCAGCTGTAAATGGGAGATTCCAACGGCTCCTATCTTGGGTATGATAAATATGCTAGAGCCGCACACAAAACTAAAGTAAACATTTACTTACTAATAAATGCCAAGTTATTATAAGAGGGTGTAGCAGAGGATACAGGTGAACATCTAGATGGAATTGATGCATAGAGCAAGGTACGCAGGAAGGGTGAAGAGTGTGCATCCCTTCTGCAGGTATGCACCAATTCAGAAGCTCTCCCATCTCCATAGTTGGAGATTTTTATGGAGGCTTCCATAAAAGGGCCTGATTGATCCTTAAGTTCATTTTTAACCCTTTGCTCTCCTCAAGAAAATGGAGGGCGGGGCCAAAAATTCCAGGAGTCTAACCATGGCTTGGTCTTCCCAGTGACTAGTCCCCATCTGGGAACCCACACAGAATCACTTCATTAGAACAAAAGATACTCCCGTCACCAAAGAAGTTAAAAGGATTTCAGGAGATCTGTGCTAGGAAATGGGGGCAGAGACCCAATATATATTTTCTATTATCTCACAGGTACTGAGTACCATATCTGTTTAGTGAGGGCCCTGTGAGAGCATGTGTACCATTTCCAAACTTGATTTTCAAACCCACTCATTTATATAGAGAGAGATGAAGGGACTCATAGCTAGGCAGTGGCCAAGTCAGGACCAGAACTCAGAGATAATGGATTCGATTCCATTACTTGAAATTATGGGCACTTTTTCCTCCAAACAGTTTATTATTTTTATTATTTGGATATAATAGCTCTGGACAAGGGAAAATTTAGATACCATCAGGATACCCAATCAGCTGCCATGGTAGGAACTGAAATAGAGGGCAGGAAAAATATTTTCAGGATATCATGCCTCATAGAGAAGTACATCCTTCAAGTGGGGTTTACTAGAAAGCAATGCACCAACAGAGTATTTAGGGGATTGAAAGATGGGTCACTGTTGGTCATAAAAGTGTGTGCAGCTCAGCATAGTTTGTTCCCACCACTAGTGAACTGGGAAAGAGTAAAAGTGGGAAGTGTGTACAGTAGATGATCAGAGAGAGAGAGGGAGTGTGGGTGTGTGTGTGTCTGTCTGTCATTGTACCTGGTCAAACTCAGAAATTTTATCCTTGTATATGGATTTTGACCCTCCCATGTTAGGAAGTTGATGATAGATCTGGTGCTGGGTCCAGTGTTTACGCTGAGCCTGACAAGTGGCATTTTGTGTCCGGGACAACATCTCCTGTCTGTGTGTGACAGAAAGCCAAGGGACAGGAGTATTGTGCCTCGTGAGACTTTTGTCTTGTGCTTTAGTGAAAAATCCTTTTAGTCTGTTCTTTGGAAACTGAAGATCCTTTGTTTTTATTTTTATTTTAATTTTTTTTAATTTTTATTTATTTGTTTGACAGAGAGAGACACAGTGAGAGAGGGAACCCAAGCAGGGGGAGTGGGAGAGGGAGAAGCAGGCTTCCCGCTGAGCAGGGAGCCCGATGCGGGGCTCGATCCCAGGACCCTGGGATCATGACCTGAGCCGAAGGCAGACGCTTAACAACTGAGCCACCCAGGCGCCCAGATCCTTTGTTTTTAAAGCTGAGAAATGAAAAGTATGAATGAATTTGGGATCATACGATTTTATATTAGGTCTATAAATTAAACTCAGTTCAATTTTTCAAAATCTGAATAGGTGACTTATTTGCTCCTGATGAATTTAAAAAAATGTTTCAAGAGGGCGCCTGGGTGGCTCAGATGATTAAGCGTCTGCCTTTGGCTCAGGTCATGATCCCAGGGTCCTGGGATCGAGTCCCACATCGGGCTCTCTGCTCCTTGGGAGCCTGCTTCTCCCTCTGCCTCTCTCTCTCTGTCTCTCATGAATAAATAAATAAAATCTTAAAAAAAAAAAAAAGTTTCAAGAAAAGTAAGACTGAAATCCAGATTGTCAGAATACATGGTTAAGACTTTAATAATATCATTTACTTCTTTTGAAATTTTGATTTAGCAAAAGTAAAAATGCAGATTGAAACCCAATATTCATTTTATATGAAAACCTAAAAGATATGCTCTATAAAATTTTGCTTCTGTTAAGACCGTGAAGTCCTTTCGCACCCATCCTTAAAAAAGTTATGTTGAATTTTACAGTAGTAGTCTCTTCAGTACTATCATTTACATTAGCTCCCTGTAATTTTCAGCTTGACAAAGACCCAAGTCTTTGGGTTCTGGGAAAAGAGAATTGGAAAGAAGGTAGGAAACTGACAGAAATCTCTCAGTAGGAGGGAAGACTCTGTGTTGATCTCACCTAATATGGGAAATGTTATATGGGCACAGGAAGAACGAACAGATGGCTCGTTGTAGAGTGATTTGACGTAGATCAGGGAGAATAACAGCATGTCTTTACAGGTTTAACTGACATCTATAAACACTGTTCTAGGAGTTAGGATAGTATAACCTAGTGAAAAATTTCTGTCTTTATATTTATAACATAGTTATACATAGGGTAGACTCTCACCCTTTTCCAGTGTGAGGTGAAGAAAGGAATCAAGGTTGGTAATGAAGAAATTTATGATTATGTGTTGAGTATTAGAATAGAGCTGGATGCTTAGAACTAGGAGTTGAACATCGAGAAACAATAAAAAAAATCCAGTTTGGGTTGGTGGCAGGGGAATTAATCTTGGGAACCAGGCAGTGAATGAGTACACCTGTAGATTTCCCCTCTGGCCCAGTGAGTCTGTGGTGATATAAAAATGCCAGTGGTTTGTATGGTTAGCAAGGGGACATGGATAAAAAGATGAACTCTTATGGGGAAAAGGGACCAGAAAACTTTCCAAGTATTTTCTTTTTTTTTTTAGATTTTATTTATTTATTTGACAGAGAGCGAGCACAAGCAGGGGGAGCGGCAGAGGGAGAGGGAGAAGTAGGCTCCCTACTGAGCAGGGAGCCCAACATGGGGCTTGATCCCCAGGTCCTGGGATCATAACCTGAGCTGAATGCAGACGCTTAACCAGCTGAGGCACCCAGGCGCCCCTCCAAGTATTTTTGTTTGGATTTTTTTTTCCTTGGATATGAAGAGAAAAGGACCAACTGCTGGGTTTATACTCTTGAGTGTTGTGTAACCTGGTAATCTCTTAGGAAAAGCCAAACAGTAATGTTAAAAATCCTTATAGGAGCTAAGCTTCTGGGCAATGTATTTTTTCAAAGATGATTCAGTTATAGAGAATGGTGAATTTAGAATGGTGTTTTAAGGAAATGCTGATTTTTTTTTTCCTTAGGTCATTACTGCTAATTTTTTTTTAAAAAATTTACTGCTAATTAATTTTTTTAATAATGAGATTTGCAGTCATTTGTTTCGATCTTTACATGCTAGTACTATTTTTCTTTTTCCTTTTTTTTTTTTTAAAGATTTTATTTATTTGACAGAGAGAGACACAGCGAGAGAGGGAACACAAGCAGGGGGAGTGGGAGAGGGAGAAGCAGGCTCCCCACTGAGCAGGGAGCCCAATGCGGGGCTCGATCCCAGGACCCTGGGATCATGACCTGAGCCAAAGGCAGATGCTTAACAACTGAGCCACCCAGGCGCCTGGTGCTGGTACTATTTTTCAAACCTTCACTATGAGGGTTTTGATGCTTCTGAGATCTTAAAATGTAGACTCTCCCTGCCCAAAACACTGAAATAAATGATGGTAATGGTGTTACATTCCTAAAGTAGCCACAAAGCCCACCTAACTATACCGTAGCAGAGGAACACTATTTCCTAGGACCTCATTATGGATCAAATAATTCCTTCAGTGAAAACATAATATGAAAATGCATTCTCATTTGGAGTTCAGAGTGTAGGAAACAAGCCCTGTTCCTTTCCTTGTCCTCTGCCCTTTTCCCTGCCCCAAAAGACAAATACAAGTCTTAAGAATTCTATAGAAGGTTTGGTTTCCCTTTATAATCCAACGGGAAGCCAGCCATAAACGTGAAGAGGAAATGCACAATTTTGGAAGAACTTATATAAATACGGGCTACACAGTTGCCTCAAGCAACTGAAAGACACTTAGTTTTTGTTTGTTTGTTTTGATGCTTAGTTTTTTGATGCTGAAGGGCTTTGGTCATTACTGGGCAAAAGCAGAAATAAGAGTAAGCAAACATCTACTTCAGGCTTTGCTATAACTGTTTCTCCATGGTTTCAGTTTGTGGTTCTGATAGAAATCAACCAGTTGTGAATGATCACCATTATTTTTTTAAAGCTGTGTCCTTTATTCTGAAGTCTCACTGTCCATTGACGTGCTAAGTTTGTCTCCTGAGTCCTAATGAAGAACCGGAGGCAAAATCAGAGACTGTAGCAAAATGGCAAGTGCCCTTCCAGGGTTCATGGGCCTGTTACACTTAATTTTTCCCTCTAACTTTGACCCTGACAGGTTTCCTGGAAAATATTGTAGGTCTGCTTCTGCGGCAGCGCCCTTGCCCTAGTTAACTGTAGTGGACTCAGAATTTCAGAGCACAGCCTAAGCAGAGTTGGCAAGCACCACAGTTTCTCCAAAAATTGTTGAGTCATTCTTTTAGTGCCTGGAAACGATTTGTGGTTTCTTTCTGGGAGGATTCCCATGTGAGTAGATTGACCTGCCACATCAGAGGTGGTTTTCATTATTTAGGTGGGATTTGCTTTTATGTGTTCACTTTGGGACTTAGGCACCTCTGTTCCAGGGCAGATGGGAGAGTTTTTACCTCCTGGCTGGAGCAGGGGAGGAGCAGAACCAGATCTCAGCTTTGTAGCTACCAAGGAATTTGTGTGTTATTGTTCTCACATTAGTAGCACAGCTGGCTGCCTGTGTTTATTATTATTATTATTATTAGCTTATTGACACATCTGCCTTGTCCTCATGGAGATGGATGCTCTTCATCGCTGCACCTTGGGCATGCTTATTACATGGCACGGGATGGCCATAGAGTTTATCTTCCAACTTTTATTTGGGATGAAAGTTCAACTGGACAAGATACATCAACTTGGATTATGCCAGGATGTATAGTCACTTTGTGTTTTTGTTTTTTGGGTTGTTTCTTTTTTTTTCCATACGGTCACTCTGGATGTAGCATTTACCTTGCATCTCTGTGGACAGGAGCTACATGTCTGGCACGTTGTAGGTGCTTAGTGAGCACTTACTGATTCATGAAGGAAGGAATAAGTTGTGGAAAATTGATGCTATATTTATCTATAAAATGAAATGTACTCTTCTCTCTTATTGCAGCTGGTAATGCTACAGTCATCAAGTATGAGGAAAAACCTCCCAAACCAGCATTTCAGAATGGTTCCTCAGGATCCTTATATTTGAAGCCTTTGGTATCCAGAGCTCATGCACACTTACTAAAAACTCCTCCAAAAGGTATGTTCCTCATTGCAGAGAGTTAAATTTTGGCAGCGAGGTTCATAGGACTTTGAACGGTTATTTACAAAGAGTCTCTCTGAAAAAAGACACATACTACATTTTTACCGTAAAGGATATCTTCTGAGAGTCCGTAGGTTCTGTAGTTAAAACTTGATGCCCATAAATCAAGAGATAAAACACAGGTATAGGGTAAAAATAAATGAGACTTCCAGAGTTAAATTATTCTAAGATAGTGATCTAGAACCATGAGATAGAAATGAATAATTTACTTCCCACCTTTGGTCCAAACCATGTTCTTTTTTTTCTGTTCTTTCTCGTCTCCCTCTTTGTATTACTCACTTAGTAATTGCTTTGGCTGTGAAGAACTTTCAGGTTTACAAAATGTGTGGTATATACTTACTATACAATGTTTTCATGCAATTTATCACCAAATCTGAAGTGGATTTTCAAGCACATTAGAAGTTGGATTCGTGCTTAGTGAATTGAAAGACTGCTTAACTGAAAGAATTATGAATGAGAAACTTGAAATAGAATATGTGACCCATATTCGGGGTGGTGTGTGTTAGTTTTTTTAAGAAAAGTATTTTATTTACACTACTAGTAGATCTCAGCTACTATAGTCACTCTGGGATATAACCATCTTATCAATAACAGGAAAAGTATTTTCCAGTATTTCAGTTTTAACAGAAGGAAATTGCTTAGTTACAGAGTAAGAGACAATTAATGATTTTGGCAGACAGGGGGGAAATAAAAAATATGTATATCCCTTACCCTGATATCTAGGTTAAGATATAGCTAATGAATTTTCTTGATTTCTATTAGTCATAAAAACAAAGGAAAAATAGATAGCAAATATATTCTTAATAGACAATTTCAATTAGAAGACAGGAGTTAATGAAAACAGCACAATGGTTTGTGTGAGTGAACTGATAAGGAGGCAAGAGAAGTATGCAAAACTGGTCAGATAACATATTGTCAAATATAACAAGAATATCTGCCTCGATGACACCATTTACAAGCAGTCATTTGACTTTCACACAACTCAGATTTACCTTACATTCAAGGGAAATTACAGGTCAGTAGGTTATGCTCCTGAGTTGTAGTTAAGAACCCCTTTTTTTTGGCCTGTAAGAATTAGCCTTTTTATTTTATTTTATTTTTTTTGAAGATTTTATTTATCCATTTGACAGATATCGAGAGAGAGCACCAGCAGGGGGAGCAGCAGGCCGAGGGAGAGGGAGAAGTAAGATCCCCGCTGAGCAGGGAGCCCGACGTGGGGCTCGATCCCAGGATCCTGGGATCATGACCTGAGCCACCCCGGTGCCCCTTAAATAAGTTTCTAATGCATCAGATTACCCATTGCTGGAATGACATTCTTGCTGGAATGACATCAGTATGTAAATCTGCAATTTTTATTAATGATGATAAGGCCCCGGCATCTACACATACACCAGTAACTGAAAAGGGATGTCAGACTTTGATGCTAAATAACTTCCAGAGAATTGGAACTCTGTGATTCCATTGATAACATTATGGAATAGGGAACTCCAGTTTTCTAATACATCTTGCTGTTGAATTTGCAGGCTTTTGTATCACAAACATTTTACTTGAGTGGGGATGAATGATTTTCATTTATAATGGCCACATATTTTTTTAGAAGATTTTATTTATTTATTTATTTATTTATTTATTTATTTATTTATTTATTTATTTATTTATTGAGAGAGAGAGAGAGAGAGAATGACAGAGAGGGAGGGAGCACAGTGGGAGGGGCTGAGGGAGAGGGAGAGAGAATCTCAAGCAGACTCCTAAGCATAAAGCCTGACATGGGGCTCGATCTCATGACCCTGAGATCATGACCTGAGCTGAAACCAAGAGTCTGACACTTAACCAGCTGAGCCACCCAGGTGCCCCCCCTAATGGCCACATATTTTAAGAGATTATGGTCTCTGTGAAATTCTACAGATAGGTAGAATGTGGCAGCTGTTCTAACTAGTAATCTGCAGATGATGATGCTCTAGAAATGACCATCTCTGGTCAAGTAGAAGTGCTCCTTGTTTTGTTCTAGTGACTTATCTTTGTAGCTCTGTACGTATTACCACTACTTGTATTTTTGGTCAGATTTATTAATGCATAATTGACAAATAAAATTGTAGTATGTTTGGTGATTTGATATACATACACATTGCAAAAGGATCCCCTGGTTGTGTTTCATATTGTGTCAGTTTGGAGAAGCAGCTTCAGTATTCTTTCCATCCTAGCTGAATAGCAAGTGAATTGGATTTAATGCCTGGCAATTTAGAAATCACACACTAGGGACTGTCTTTCATAAATACCCTGCCTATTTTGCTCTGTCAGCAGTGGAATGACATCAACTGTGTAATATGGGTGTAAATTCAGTACTGTTAACATTTGCACTCCGGCTGTTCTTGACTGAAAAAATACTCTAGTTTTCCTGTCCTATTTAATTTGTGGCAATGGATTCATATCACCCTTAAACACTCATCCTGATGTTATTTGGAATATTTTATACCTAGAATATACTTGATAAAGTTAATTGTATTTCAGTGGTATTTCTCATCTGGAACCTAAAATTTAGATAATGGATTGTTTTTGAAAATGTTTTTAAATGGCTAATTTTTGTGTGCTATTTCACTCAAAATGTGTAATTTACAAATATTTCTTTTGTTTTTTAGGTCCCTCAAGAAAAAATCTATTTACAGCTTTTAATGTGGGTAAGTGACAACTTTAAATATGAAGGGAGGAAAAAAAAGAATCTGTAAAGTCATGTTATCATTGCAAGTATTTAAATATATTTACAGTGATTTTTTTCACTATTTGGCTTAAAACAGAATTTCAGTTGTGGCACAAACTTAGCTGCTTATGGCTTGGATCAGCATAGGCTAAAACTTGGTCAGCATGATTAACAAGCGATCAGACACAAAAGGACATTTTATTAATAACAGATAATTTTAGTTTTTTAAAATGATTTTTTAAAATGTGATCTAAAATGGAGAATATGCTTTTTTCTGCAATAAATGCTCTTTTAAAATTGTATAGTCTTCCATTGCTAAATCTCAGCATCAGGTTTTAACACCTTTTAACGGTTCAGATTAACATTTTTCTGTTCTTTTTTACACTTCTACTGAACAAACCTGCATCGGTCTTTAAAACAGCTTCACCCATTTAGATAATGGATTGTCTATTGACAATGAAGCACAACTGGGAATTTAAAAGTTTTGTCTCTTGAGAAGCCATAAAGATTCATGAAATGTATTCACTACAGTTCCTATATTTGATCTATAGCTAACCAGCCCCCATATATTACTGCATTGTCTCATTGAATACTCATTTATAAGACAGTTATGTGGCTTCTAAATGCATTGAAGATTAGAACAGCAATTTAAAAGGGAGAAAGGACTTATAGCACATTGACTACAGTGTATCATTCTTGTGACCATGTTCGGTGCTAAGGGTACAATACTGAGCCAGAGATGAACAGGGCCTTCTCTTCAGGAAGCTAGGCAGGAGGTATAAGTTTGTGAGGCCCTGTAGTTAGGAAGTAATTAAAGAAAGTAGGGTGGATATATTAATAAGGGGAATAACTAATATCCTTGATGTTTCCAAGCTATGTCCAGTTTCTCAGCTTAATCAAACAGGGATGTGTGAGGGAATTATAATTGTTAACCTTTTGTAAGTTCTTAAAACTAAGGAAGACTCAACCATCCAGAGTGATTTAAATTCTAAAGGTTCCCCATAGCCTGAGTTTGAATGTATTTTTACTAAATCTTTTCTAATTTAAAAAAAACACAAAAACTATTCTATACACATTGAGATTTTTATTTTCTTTTGTTTTAAATTTCTAGTACATCCTGGTATTTGGGAGAAAAAGAGATCTAGCTAATATGCTGTAGAGTGATTTTATGTTAGAAAATCAGATGACCTTTAAAAGAAAGCTACATGAACTCTATTTGAGAAACTTCCAGAATGTTTTCTGAAGTGACTGCACCATTTTACATTTCCACCACAGTGTATGAGGGGTCTAGTTCCTTCACATTCTTGCCAACACTTGATTTTATCTTTCTTTCTTATAGCCATTTTAATAGGGATGAGGTGGTATCTCACTGTGGTTTTGATTTGCATTTCCCTGATGGCTAATAATGTTGAGCATCTTTTCATGTGTTTATTGGCCATTTGTAGGTCTCCTTTGGGGTAACATTTATTCAAATCTTTTGCCCACTTAAAAATTATTTGTATTGTTGGCATTGTAGGAGTTCTTTATATATAACCTGAATAACCAGATCCTCATCAGAAAGATGATTTGCAAATATTTTCTTCCACTCTTTTCACTTTCTTAATAGGGCCATTTGAAGCATTAATATTTCCAATTTTGGTGAGGTCCAGTTAATTGATTTCTTTCTTTTGTCACTTAAGCCTTTGTTGTTGTTGTTTTAATTGAAGTATAGTTGACATACAATATTTGAGGTATAGGATACAGTGAGCATTTATATACATAGCAAAATGATCACAATAAGTCTGTCACCACACAATTTAATACAAAAGTATTAAAATATTATTGACTATATTCCCAGTGCTGTACTTAACATGCCTGTGATGTGTTTATTTTATAACTGGAAGTTTATACCTTTTCATCTATTTGCCCATTCCCCCACCACCTTTCCCTCTGGCAACCACCACTTTGTTCTTGTACAGTTGACCCCTGAACAACATGGGTCTGAACTGCGTGGGTCCATTATGCATGAACTTTTTTCAATAAATACAGTACAGTACTCTAAATGTGTTTTCTTTCCTTATGATTTTCTTATTAACGTTTTTTCTCTAGCTTACTTCATTGTAAGAATATAGTATATAATACATATAGCCTACAAAATGTGTGTTACTACACTCTTTATGTTATCAGTAAGCCTTCCAGTCAACAGTAATCTAATAGTTAAGTTTTAGGGGAGTCAAAATTTGTATACAGATTTTCAACTGAGGGGGAGTGTCAGCGCTCCTAACTCCTGGATTTCTCAAGGGTCAGCTGAATTTCTGAGTCTATTTGTTCATTTCTTTTGTTTTTTAGATTCCACATGTAAGTGAAATCATATGGTGTTTGTCTTTACCTGTCTGACTTGTTTCACTTAGGGTAATACCCTCTAGGTCCATCTGTGTTATTGCAAATGGCAAAATCTCATTCTTTTTTATGGCTAAGTAATATTCCATCATGTATCTATACCACATACTCTTTATCCATTCATTTTTCGATGGACACATAGGTTACTTCCACTTAGATATTGCAAATAATGCTGCACTGAACATAGGGGTGCATATATCTATTCAAATTAGCATTTTCATGTTCTTCAGATAAATATCCAAAAGTGGAATTGCTAGATTGTATGCTTTCTGTTTTTTATTTGTTGAGGAACCACCATACTGTTTTCCATAGTGGCTGCACCAGTGAACATTCCCACCAATGGTGTATGAAGGTTTTCTTTTCCTCACATACTCACCCATACTTGCTATTTCTTGCCTTTTCAGTAAGAGCCATTTTGATGGGTGTAGGGTAATATCTCATAGAGGTTATGACTTGCATTTCCCCGATGATTAGTTATGTTGAACATCTTTCCATGTATCTGTTGTCCATCTATTATATGTCTTTGGAAAAATGTCTATTCAGTTCCTCTGCCCATTTTTTAATAGGACTCTTGGTTTTGTTTCATTTTTGGTGTTGAGTTGTGTAAGTTCTTCATATATTTTGGATATTAACTCATTATTGGGTATATCATTTGCAAATATCTTCTCCAATTCAGTGTGTTGCCTTTTCATTTTTTAATGGTTTCCTTTGCTGTGCAAAGCTTTTTAGTTTGATACAGTTCTAATTATTTATTTTTTCTTTTATTTCCCTTTGCTGAGGAGACAGATTCAAAAAATTGATAAGACTATGTTTTCTTTTAACTTTATTGTTTCAGGTCTTACATTTAGGTCTTTAAACCATTTTGGGTTGACTCCTGGTAATGTTTTGAATAAAGGTGATGACCGTGGGCATCCTTGTCTTAGTCCTGCTCTTAGAGGAAAACTTTCAGCTTTTTACTGTTGAGTATGATGTGAGCTGTGAGTTTGTTATATATGGCCTTTATTATGCTGAGGTATATTCCCTGTATAACCATTTTCTTCAGAGTTTTTATCATAAATCAATGTTAAATTTTGTCAGGTGCTTTTTCTGCATCTATTGAGATAATCATTAGATATTTATCCTTCATTTTGTTAAGGTGGTGTATCATGTTGATTGATTTGTGGATGTTGATCCACCATTGCACATCTGGAATAAATCTCACTTGATCATGGTGTATGATCCTTTTGATGTATTGTTGAATTTGGTTTTCTAACATACTGTTGAGGATTTTTGCATCGATGTTCACCAGGGATGGTGGCCTGTAATTTTAAGGCTACTCTTTCCTTACTGATTTTTGTCTGAATGATACCTACTTATGTAAGTGGAGTGTTAAAGTCCCCTGATCTTATTATACTATTGTCAATTTCTCCCTTTATGTCTGTTAATATTGGCTTTGTCTATTTAGGTGCTCCTATGTTGGGTGCATTGATGTTTATAATTTTTAAATTGTTTTTGTTGGATTGATCCCTTTGTTATGTAATTCCCTTCTTTGTTAGTCTTTGTTGTAAAGTCTACTTTGTCTGATATGAGTATTGCTATCCCAGATTTCTTTTTCTATTTGCATGGTATATTTTTTTTTATCCTTCACTTTTAGTATGTGTGTCCTTAGGTCTGAAGGGAGTCTTTTGTAGGCAACATATAGATGGGTCTTGTTTTTTCATCCATTCAACTAGCCTATGTCTTTGATTGGAGCATTTAATCCATTTAAAGTAATCATTGAGATACGTATTTATTGCCATTTTGTTGTTTTTGTAGTTCTTTTCTGTTGCCTTCTCCTTCTCTTGCTCTCTTCCCTTGTGTTTTGATGTTATTCTTTAGTGTTCTGTTTGGATTTCTTTCTCTATTTTTTGCTTATCTCTTATAGGTCTTTGGTTTGTGGTTATCGTGAGATTTATATATAACACCCTATATATATAGCAATTTATATTAAGTTGGTGGTTACTTAAGTTTGAACATTTTAAGCACTATATTTCTACTCCCTCTCTCTCAGTGTTTGATGTACTTGATGTCATATTTTACATCTTTTTATTTTGGTATACCTGCTATAATTATTGTGGATACAATTGATTTTATTGCCTTTGTCTTTTAATCTTTATACTATTTTTATAAGTGATTGACCCACTATCTTTACCATATGTGTGCTTTTACCAGTGAGAGTTTTTTTTCTTTCATTATTTTCTTCTGGTTATGACCTTTTCTTTTTTTTTTCCTTAAGATTTATTTATTTTAGAGCACGAGCATGTGTGAGCAGGGGGAGGGGCAGAGGGAGAAGAAGAGAGAGAATCTCAAGCAGAGTGCAGAGCCTGACACAGGGCCAATCCCACAACCCAAGATCATGACCTGAGCCAAAATCAAGAGTCGGACACTTAACTGACTGAGTCACTCAGGTACCCCATGACCTTTTCTTCTTAAAAAAAGGTCTCTAATATTTCTTGTAAGGCCAACTTCATGGTGATGAACTCCTTTGATGTTTGTTTGTCTGGGAAACTTTATCTCTTCTTCAATTCTGAATGATAATCTGGCTGGGGAGAGTCTTCTGGTTGTAGAATTTTTTTCTTTTTGGACTTTGAATATAGCATGCCACTTACTTCTGACCTGAGGTTTCTGCTGCAAAGTCAGTTGATAGTCTAATGGTGGTTCCCTTGTATGTAACTAATTGCTTTCCTCTTGCTGCTTTTAAGATTCTCTCCTTATCTTACATTTTTTAAAAGATTTTATTTTTAAGTAATCTCTACAGCCAACATGGGACTTGAACTCTCACCTCTGAGATCGAGAGTTGCATGCTTTACCCACTAAGCCAGCCAGGTGCCCCTCCTTATCTTTCATTTTTTACATTTAATTATTAATGTGTTTTCTTGTCAACCTCTTGGGGTTCATCTTGTTTGGGGCTCTCTGTGCTTGCTGGACCTGGATGTCTGCTTCCTTCCTCAGGTTAGAAAAGTTTTGAGCCATTATATCTTCAAATAAGTTTTGTGTCCCTTTCTCTGTCATTTCTCCTTCTGGGACCCCAGAATACAAATGTTAATATGCTTGATATTATCATATAGGTTTCTGAAACCATCCTCATTTAAAAAATGTTTTTTTCTTTTTGCTGTTGAGCTTGGATCATTTCCACTCTTCTGTCTTCCAGGTCACTAATCTGTTTTTCTGCATTCTCTCATCTGCTGTTGATTCTCTCTAGTGTGTTTTTCATTTCAGTTATTGCATTCTGAGCTATAGTTGTTGTTTTTTTTAAGTTAGCTATCTCCTTGTTGAAGTTCTCCCTCTGTTCCTCCATACTTCTCTTCTGTTAGATGTATTTATGAACATTATTTTGATCTCTCTATCAGATAGATGGCTTATCTTTGTTCTTTTTCTGAGGTTCTGTCTTGTTCCTTTGTTTGAAAGATATTCCTGTCTCCTTGTTTTGCCTGACTATCTATGTTCGTTTCTGTGTATTAGGTAGATCAGTTATGTCTCCTGGTCTTGAAGGATTGGCTTTATGTAGAAAGTGTCCTATGGGGCCCGGAAGCACAGTCCCCCCTGGTCATCAGAATCAGGCATTCCATGGTGTCTCCTTTTTTGGGCTTTGTGTTCATTCCTCTTTCATTTGATCACTATTTTTGTGGACAAACCAGTGGGTAGGGCTGGTCCCCTTCCAATTCCTGGCAGGAGCTGCTTTAGCAGGGCATCATTCTGTCTGAGGCTGCCTACTGGTGTTGCATGTAAAAGCTTCTTGGATCGTGGGGCGAGACTGGTCCCATCAGGGTTCTCCTGCTGGGTGAGGTAGGGCTGGAGTCACTTTGTCTTCTGTTATGGGTGTGTTGAATATGGTACCTCCACAGAGGAGTGTGGGGTAGGGCAAGTGGTGCTGGTAGTGTAGATGGAGAGTGTTAGAACTGGTACCCACCAGTGTTAGGCCAGCTAGACAGGAGGGCAAGAAATGGCACCAGCTAGCACTTCTGTCATGGAGAAGTTCCTGCAGATCCCTGCTCCTTCAGCACATACCCTAAAATTAGTCAGCAAATCTCATTCATGTGTGGCCCAGGTGCTTTTCAAACTGCTGCTTTGCTATGTCTCAGAGCAAGTAAGTTTGTGCACAGGCCTTTTGAGAATGGAATCTTGGTTTTCTGTAGCCCTCCAGTTCTCCCAGAGTTCAGCCTCATTGATATTCAATGAGGGACTCGTTTCCGGGTGCCAGGCCCTCAGGGTAGAGGTGCCCAATGTGGGGCTTGAACCCCTTGCTCCTCAGGGAGGATCTCTGGGCCTGTGATAGCCCTCCTTCTTGTGTATTGTTGTGTTGGAGGTATGGGTCCCATAGAAACTGTGTCTCTACCCCTCCTGTCCTTCTTGATGTTGCTTTTCCTTTATAGCTTTGTCTGTGGAAGAGCTGTTCTGCTAGTCTTGAGGGCATTCTCAGAGAGTTGTCGTATATGTAGTTGAAGGCTTGATGTGTCTGGGGGAGGAGGTAAGCTCAGGATTCTCCTACTTGGCCACCTTGATCCTCTCTCTGATTCTGATGTTCTGTGGAAGAAGCCATTGATTGATGCAAGGTCATAAAGATTTATGTCTATATTTTCTTTTTTTTTTTTTTTAAAGATTTTATTTATTTATTTGAGAGAGAGCACATGAGGGAGGAGGGTCAGAGGGAGAAGCAGACTCCCTGCCGAGCAGGGAGCCCGATGCGGGACTCAATCCAGGGACTCCAGGATCATGACCTGAGCCGAAGGCAGTCGCCTAACCAACTGAGCCACCCAGGTGCCCAATGTCTATATTTTCTTATAAGATTTTTATACTTTAAGCTCTTAGACTTAGGCCTGTGATCCATTTTAAGTTAATTTTTGTAAATGAAATAGAGGGTCCAGCTTCATTCTTTTACATGTAGATATCCAGTTGTCCCAGCACCATTTGTTGAAAACAATAATCTTTCCATCATTGAAATGTCTTGGCATCTTTGTTAAAAAAAGTTGCCTATAAATGTAAGAATTTATTTCTGGACTCTCAAATCTATTGCATGGATCTATGTGTCTCTCTTTGCTAATACCACACTGTTGCTTAGTGTGGTATATAATAAGCTTTGACATCAGGAAGTGTGAATTTTCTAACTTGTTCATTTTCAAGATTCTTAGGCCTATTCTGGGTTCTTTGAATTTCTATATGAACTTTTGGGTCAGTGTCCATTTCTGCAAAGAAGTCAGCTGGGATTTTGGTAGAGATTGTGTTGAATCTGTGGATGAATTTGTGGTGTATTGCCATTTTTACAATATCAGGTATTTTGAGCCATGAATATGGAAGGGCTTCCCTTTTAGTTAGAGCTTCAGTTTCCTTCAATAATTTTTGTAATTTTCAAAATATAAGTTTTACAGTTCTTTTGGTATTTGTATGCAACTTTTCTATGCTTTGGAAGGTGCTGTTGATATTGGTCACAATAAAAGTGCTGGTT
Organism: Mirounga leonina; assembly: GCF_011800145.1. Taxonomy (NCBI): domain Eukaryota; kingdom Metazoa; phylum Chordata; class Mammalia; order Carnivora; family Phocidae; genus Mirounga; species Mirounga leonina. The sequence goes on along the minus strand of NW_023270320.1, from coordinate 20,761,083 downwards.
AAATAAATCTAATATGCCTGTCTTAATCTCAATTAAATGTGAAACATGGAAAGGCATTCTTCATTCATGTCTCAAGTCTATAATCATGTAAACTGTTATAAAGGATATTTTTTTCTGATAGGCATTGTAAATAATCCCAGTATATTATCCCTTCTCTACAATAAACTATTAGCATTAGACATTTTTCCTTTTCATAATGTTGGACTGACCTCATGCCTTATTTCCGAAGCATATCATTGACCTTTGACATTATCAGTAACCCTTGACAAGTATGGTTATCAGATTGACAAATTAACTCCTGATTAAATGAGAAAAGAAGTGGAAATTATGAATCATGTTGTGGTTTTCTTTGGCAAAGCCTTTATCTATGGAGCAGAAATGAGGTATATGACAGAGACTTCCTGTCTCCAATTAACCCTTAATAATCAATGTTGTAATAATTGCAGTGGAGAAGATGTATTTTAAAGGGTCTTCATTGCAGTTTAATTTTGATTATGTGGCATGAATATGCATTTTTTCAAAAATCATAAACATGACTTTTCCATTTATTTTTCTAGTTGATGGTTACCTATTTAAGACTAACCTAGTATTATGATGAGCCCACTGAGGAAAAGTCAGTGTGTTGGCTTTTAGAGAAATAGCTTTGATGTTAACTTGTGTCGAAATAGCCAGTGACTTGGGGTGGATCATGTAACCTCTCTGATAATAGTTTCCTGTGTAATTGAAATGATTGACCACTAAGGTTTCTCCCTGCTATAATATTCTATGACTGCAAAGCACCTTGACTTTCTTCATATTCTGCTTGCAAACCGTCTTTTAGATGGTACAGAAGACATTGTTCCACATACAGATACGTTCCTCTAAGCATTAAATTTTAAATAATTGTACTTTGGCTTTGAGATAGTTGTTTTTTAAGCACAAATAGTGGTGAAGATTAATCTGACCATCTCTTCATATTCTTTTGCTGTAGTAAAATGGCCACTTAATTGTAGCAGTTTGCTAAATTCGAAAAAGTTTAGCTTATATATCACCCCTTAGTTTTTTTTTTAATTTTGTGATTTTAAATAAATTCAGATAACTGTCCTGTTTTGTTGCTTAACATGAATAATCACTTCTATTGACATTTAGCATATGCAGAAACTTTTAACTATTCCTCTTAAATATTTGAGGTACCTCTATCACATATACATAAATGATTCTATGATTGGGCAATTCTCACTTGGGAAAGTTGGGGGAAATTTCTTGGGATAGATTCTTGAAAGTAGTTTAAGGAAATCAAAACCTATGTATTTGTAGTCATTTCACTCAAATAAGTGAATTGTTTTCCAAAAGCCCCATATCCCTTTTATACCATGATTGCAACAATGTTGGCTTCATCATACTCTGGTCAACAATTGGGTATTATTTTTAAATTGTGGCTAATGTAATAGTTGAAAAGTGTATGTCCCTGTTCTAGCTTAACTTTTCATCAGTTACTTCAAAGACATTTCCATTATTTCATAAGACAATAGGAGTAGAAAGAGAATAAACTTTTGAGGTGTTGAATATTGGTTTGAATCTTAGTCTTGTCACATTCTGCTTGTGTCCTGACCTTAGGCTGGTTGCTAAGCCTCTCCAAGTCTCAAATTTCTCATTTGGGAATATGGGAATGTTCTAGGAATAATTCCCAGGATAGGAGTAAATTTGACTTCATAGAATTGTTGTATAAAAAGCTTTCAAATAGTAGCCGCTTCTCCTACTAGGGATGGTGATGATGAGAATCCTTCCCATTGTTCTTAGGATTCTAGTGGCTTATTCTGAGTTCTTTTGCAGGATGTTGAATTACTTTAAATCCTTAAAGCAAGCAGGAAAAGCCACTTAAAGTCAAGAACCATCCTCATGGGGTCTAGCTGCTGTAATTTATTTAAAGAATCTGATGCTAAAAGATTTTGGCCAACAGTGATTCTAAATAAAACTTGGTTTACTGTTTATAAGGAAGATGTCACACATACCACATACTATAATTACCTTGGTTCTACCGCACATTAAAGCTGTTTGGGATACCAAAGCATGAGAGATGTATTTATCCAGCCCCCTGACTGTTTTACCTGAGATCATCAGGCTCAGGAGCCATGGTGTCTGCCTTGGAGACTAGAAAATGCACTGCTCCTTGCATACCCATTTACTAAATACAGCACAAGAGGATAGGGTTGCTTTTAGTACTCCTCCCCACCCCCACCCCCCACCATTTCCAAGTGTTGGGAAACAGTTGAGAGTTGCAAACCTGCTCTGATGACATAATCCTGGTGTAGCCAGCATTTCCCCTGGTGAAAAAAGGGATGAGCCTGTCTTTCAGTGTTGGTTTATGATTATAACTTTCATTGTACTGAAAAAGCAGATTTTGTTTTGATATGTGATAAATTTAGGGTTTCACATCAGGGAAAAGTGTAGATTATTTAGCAAATCTTGTTGGGCCAAAGGCTATCTTTTCAGCAGGAGCTAGGTTCCTACTTCACACACTACATGCAAAAGTATTCCATATTGATGGAACCTTTAAACAAAAAGTAGAATGATAAGAGCGCTAAGAATATAGACTTAGATAGAAAAGGCCTTTTTCTAGGAACATTAGTACAAAAGAAAAGATTAATAATTATGACAACAAAAGTTTTAGACTTCCCTTTTGTCAAAAACTTTGTAAATGTGGTGATGGATGTTAACCATAAGTAGATTTATCGTGGTGATTATTTTTCAATCTATACAAGTATTGAATCATGCTGTACACCTGAAACTAATATGTTCTCCATCAGTTATGTCTCAAAAATTGTAAATAGTATTAATAGCAAACAACAAACTGGGACAAGATATGTAACGCATTTATTCCAGATAGAGCTTTTTCAAACCAGCAAGTAAAGATGACCCTGCAATAGAAATGTAGATGGACAGACACAAAAGAAAAAGTATGAAGGGCTAGGAGACCTGAAAAAGTTTACAAGTGGCCAATTAAAATAATGTGCTCTCAGTACTTGTATATTTTTAAGAGTAATACCTGGTAATGGTGAATGAGTGAGGAACAGGTACCACATACATATTACTGAGGGTATATAAATTATAACAGCCTTTCTGGAGGCACTGTGGGGACATAGAACAAAAGTCGTCTACCCAGGAATTCCATTTATCAGAATTGTTTAAAGGGAAAATACTGATTTTTTTTTTTATTTTGACTTTCAGAATTATTTAGAAAGAAGGAAAATTGGAAACAAACTGAATGATTTAAACAGCACCTGTTTAGGGACGCCTGGGTGGCTCAGTCGGTTAAGCGTCTGCCTTTGGCTCAGGTCATGATCCCAGGGTCCTGGGATCGAGCCCCGCATCAGGCTCCCTGCTCAGCGGGAAGCCCGCTTCTCCCTCTCCCACTCCCCCTTGCTTGTGTTCCCTCTCTCGCTGTGTCTTTCTCTGTCAAATAAATAAATAAAATCATTTAAAAAAAAATGAACCCCTGTTTAAGTTAAACCACTTGTTTATGTTCACTGACATTTCATTGACAATTTTAAAGCCATTAAAAAGCATTATAGAGGGTTAGCTAATGCCTTGGGAAGATAAGTGAGAAGTTTTTAAGTTTACTAAGTTTATTAATCTTGCATTAAGTTTAAAAACTGGTTACAGAGCATTATGATACATAGGTGATTTAACTTTTTAAGAAATATTCTGCAGTGAAGATGGGTTTTTGTTTTTAAAAACATTTTACATGAGTAAAACAAAACATCTTTCACTTTTTGGAGACCAAAGAAATAAAAGGCAATGTCACTGATGTTGGAGAACTTATAATCTTTATGGGTAGGTGGAGGCTAAAATTTTTTTATAATTGTTTTATGTGAATTTTAAAATAGTCACAATATAGGCATTCTTCTTCCTACTAAGGAAGAGGACATTATGGAAAAATTGGACCCTGAGTTGAACTTCCTACGATTCGAACAGAGATTTGAACATAAGACAGTAAAGATTATGAGGCATAAAAATGAAGAAAGTGGCAGTCATGTTGTGTTAGGGACAGTAGGAGATAAACATTAAGATGGATACACCTGGTGTAGGAGTTCTAGGGAAGATTGGGCAGAGATGCCTGAATCCCTGGTTTAAATATTAATCTTCTGCAGATTCTTCATGATCATCAGTAGTAAACACATCAGTCCTATAAGCAGCCCTGCACAGCCTATGCTTGAATCCTATCTAGAATCATAACATCACTGTGTTCTAAATTGAGTCTAATTAAGCACCCATGTGTGCACATACACACACATACACACACACAGTTCTACACAGGCCTCAGTGGAATCTGTGGTTCTCTGGAATGTACTAGGATACTATAACATATTGACCTGCTAAACACTTACATCATCCATATCACATCTTTTTTTTGTTTGTATATTAAGCCTTACTAAAGACTCTCCACAATTTTTATTGTTTTTTTATGTGTGTCATTAATAGAAACTCCGCTTAATTCTGTACTCTTTTTATAAAGCGATTCTGTCACTTCAACTTACTTAAAAGTCGAATTTTTTGGACTATGTGATCTTTATTTTAAAAAGGGGGGAAATAGAGAAACCTATGGCAAAGAAATTGAAAATCCTGCCTACTCCAACTCAGCGTTGCTGACATTTATTTTTTAATACTTCAGTATTTTTTCTTGTTCTTTAAAATTGGGATCCTACTATACATACAATTTTATTTTTTAAAAAATTAGAGCATGCGCGCACACATGAGGAGGGGGGAAGGGGCAGAGGAAGAAGCTGACTCCCCATTGCTGATTAAGGACCCTGGGATCATGACCTGAGCCGAAGGCAGATGCTTAACTGACTGAGCCACCCAGGTGCCCCTGTCCATACAATTCTAAATCATGGTTTTGTTTTTCCACTTGACATCGTAACATAAGCTTTGCTGCCCCTCATAAAAACTCCTCTTATTCCTAATTTCTATACCTGTAATAACATTGTTTTTAGGTAACAAAAGTTCCTTAAATTTTTCTTTACTGTCCTTGGTGATCTTTAGATATTCTCTTCAGTTAGGACTTTGTATAATAACAAAGATGGGCACTTCAGGTACTTCTCCTCTACTTGGTGTAACTTCAGAGACAACAGCTAGTACAGAAGTGATTACTGACCAAATAGGTAATCAAAGGAACCTTTTTGAGCCAATTTTTAAATCCGTGCTTCCCTGTCCACCCCTCCCCAAAGTATATATGCTATAAAAATAGTTGTAACTCCCTACTAACCACTCATTCAGTTATTTAGAAGACCGACTATATATAAAGTGTTTAGGGGAGTACCAGGCACCCGGGTTCTAAGAGTTGGCTGTTACTATTCATGAAAACGCTCACTTGTGCTAGCTTGCCACCAGAGGGCAGACTGTGTTGGGAAAGAAGTGAAAACCCGGCGGGAGCTGTTAAGTCTTTTATCTAGTACACCTTTTGTTTGTGTGCGTGGGCGCACGCGTAAGTACGTGTACCTGACTGCACAAGCAAGGACTACTCTCTGACTTCTAACTTGCCGACTAGCACTGCTACTTTTTATTCTTACAGTTCCTTGTTCTGCTGTTTAAAAGGACCATTAGCGACGTTTACTTCTGATATATGTGGTATAGCTTAGTATAAAGTAAAAACTTGAATGAATGTGATGAGTGGGTGGCACGTTGCTAATTTCTTCTTTTCGGTAGTCTAGGCTAAAAGATTTCCCTTTGAACCAGGATAGCCTAGAGTTTGCTATTACTTCACAAGCCAAACAAAACAAAACAAAAAAAAAACCAAAACAACGAACAAAAAACTGCATGACATCTGAAATGGGGTGGTATCAGGTCTGTTTTTAACACCAATATTTAATTTGATTCTATTTATGATTGTAACGCTGATTGATATTTTAGTTACAAGTTTTTTTTGGGGGGGGAGAGTGGCAGGAGGAGAGGTGGTTATGACATACTCATGCAGAATCTGGAAAAAGGGTGATTGTTTAATAATAAACTGTGATAAAGTGAAAAGGCAACATCTCAGTGTAGTTTTCTTTAATTCCTTGGTTATTTGTGCTTCTGTTGCCATGGGTGCGGTGTGTTTTCAAGATCCATCCTGTGTGTATCAACAAGTTGTATCTTTCCCACAGGTAACCCTTGATAAGATACTTGGGTTTGTGTCTCTTATTGACAGTTTCTAAGATGATAGGCTCCGGAGTTGAGGAAGAGGGAGAAAGAATTATTCAGAATGTCCTTTCTTGCCCATCTCCTTCCCTCTTCACACCCTAAATGTTCTGTAGACTTTCTGAAACTGTTGCTGCCCCCTGTACTTTTTAATAGCATTTAATACTTGAGGTTATTTACAGCTAACATTTTCTAAATTTATTTCTAAGTCTTGTTTTCTGAGGAAATCTTGGAAACAAACATAGATCCTTTTTTGCACGTTTTCTTTTTTTTAATGGAAAAAGGGTTATTGGGTTATTCCTGATTATTAATATTACCTTTGCTTAAGTAAGCATGTTGTGGGGTACTTTTCTTACATCCACACCTTCATCTTCCTTTAGTTTTTGCCATCATATTTTAATGTACTTTTACAACTACCAAGATAAACATTTAACAGATCCAAATAAAACAGATCCTAGCTTGTTCCTAGTCTCAAAACATTACTATGAGAGGCCACCTGATTTTTCGTAAATGCAATTGATAAAACGGTTAAGTCTCTTCTTGAAAATGTGGCCTGATTAATTTTATTCCTCTGGAACTATTATATTACATCTGGTAGAGAAATTGTGTTAACCTTTTTTGTTGTTGTTGATTAGTGAGGTCCTCAGAACATGACTATTAAAGTTGAACCTTTTATCAATCTGCCACTAATAGAAGTTTTATTAAAAACCATACCTGGGAGGGGCACCTGGGTGGCTCAGTCGTTAAGCGTCTGCCTTCGGCTCAGGTCATGAACCCAGGGTCCTGGGATCGAGCCCCGCGTCGGGCTCCCTGCTCTGCGGGAAGCCTGCTTCTCCCTCTCCCACTCCCCCTGCTTGTGTTCCCTCTCTCGCTGTCTCTCTCTCTGTCAAATAAATAAAATCTTTAAAAAAACAAACAAACAAAAAAAAACCATACCTGGGAACATCTATTACTTGAAGCCATTTTATTTTTTTTATTTTTATTTTTTTTAAAGATTTTATTTGTTTATTTGACAGAGACACAGTGAGAGAGGGAACACAAGCAGGGGGAGTGGGAGAGGGAGAAGCAGGCTTCCCGCTGAGCAGGGAGCCCGATGTGGGGCTCGATCCCAGGACCCTGGGACCATGACCTGAGCCGAAGGCAGACGCTTGACAACTGAGCCACTCAGGTGCCCCTTGAAAACCATTTTTTTAAAAAAAAGTGTATCCGAAGTATCGGGTATATATATAGATTTACATGCAAAATATTTGAAAAAAATGCCCAGTGTCATCACTGTGAATATAATTAAAATTTTAAAAATCAGAATATAGATGACTGAAAAGAAATCTTAATTTTCTCCTAATTCCTAAATAAGCATTCAGTGCTCAAAGTAGTTAATTTCCCTTAGCAGTCTTTCAAGTAGTGAGAGAATCCATGACCTTATTGGTTGTTATATAAAGCTCCTAAGACCACCCACTTTCTCCTCCCCTTTACCATCTCTGATGAAAACCATAACAACCTCTAAGCATGTACAGTGTGATGTAATTCAGAGGCTGCTTACTGCTGGATCTGCTTACAGGAGATTTTAGTCAGAGGAAGTGTATTGTTTTGGCAACATCTGGAAGTGAAAACGGAAGCCAGGAACATTTGGATAGCTCTGGGGTTTTTTTTGTTTTGTTTTGTTTTTTTCCCTTTTGTGTATGTGCAGTGGAATGACATTTGCTATGTAGGCATGTTTTCTCCCGCTGTTATTTCTTGGCTTTGAAGAGTACTGAGTTTACAAAGACAGTATGTGATAGTCCCTGGAAGCTGTTTCTTCTGTGAAATCTTTTCACCTGCTCTGAAGACATGTTGTTGTCTCCCAAATTCTCCTTATCCACCATTCACGTACGACTGACTGCCAAAGGATTGCTTCGAAACCTCCGACTTCCTTCAGGGTTTAGGAAAAGCACTGTCATTTTCCATACAGGTTTGTCTTGCATACATCTCTGTTGAGTGGTGCATGGGGGACATCTTGATTAACTTGCAGCTGCTTATCGGAAATTTTCTAAGGAGATACATACTTGAGGAAAGAAAGCTCTGAGAGAACGAGGCTTTCTTTGGAGAACTAGGCATTTTGCTCTTAACATTTCAATACACGAGCGTCTGATAACTTTGATTCTGTTTAAGCAGATGTGTGTTTGTTTTGTTTATAGAGAGCAGAATTTTTGCCTTGGTGCTCCCTAGCTCTTTTCTGACACGAACAAGATCTGTGAAAATCAACACCTGTTAAATTACATTTTCAGATGATTTTGGAAATAGGACGTGTGTAAATTAACATTGCTCTCCTCCTTCAAGGAGGAGATGAAATGAGAGGGGTTCTATAGTTTTTCATTATGTACTTTCTCAGTGAGATTATGATAGGTTAGCTTAACATGCTGAACGATTTCTAAGTTCTAAATATTTCCGAAATTAAACATCCTGGCAGTTGTGGAGAGGTAAAAAGTGAGCCACAAAACCAAACAAAACTTAAGTTTTCCCGGCTTCCTAGTGAAAATGTTTGCAGTCACAAAAGACTGCCTTTGTATTCTCTGTGCCTAAGACGGAAGTTAATGCAGTGAATATTTTAGGCATCTGTAGACCTGCATGCTCACTTTTAGGGGATTCAGTTAATTGCCTCACAATTTCCCTTTTGTTCCAGATAATAATTGCAGTTATGGTAAATTATGTTGGTTTTATGCTGTAAAAACAGGTGTGTTATTATATTTGATTCTGGCTGGTTAGTGTTGACTGTAATAGGACTGTTTGAGTATGTAAATAGATTTTTTTTCTTGTTTCTTATTCATGTCAGCCCTGATGTGTCTTGTTTTCCATCTCTGTCCCTAGTGATTTTTTTTTTCCAGCTGACTGTTTTTAGTTTTCCCAGAGGCATCTCCCTTCCCTCGTGGGATATCTCTCATTTTTTCCAGGACCTTCTCATGTTTCATAACTCCCCTTGACCTGTCACTGAAGTCTGCCAACCTTTCCCTCGGCCTGAGCTGGCAGCTGAAGGTGAATAGGTGTTAGAAGCCAGAACAGTGGCCCTCTCTCTCCAGGCCTAAATGCCTCTGTCATTTTTTCTACCTTAGAAAAAAGGTAAAGAAATAAAAGGGTGTCTTGTATTTGCAATAATCTGTATGATCTAAAATAGCTCCAGATAGCTTTTAACTTAAAAAATAAATAAATTTGTGCTCCAAGTAAAAGAGAAAGTCAAACTGTACAGAGGTTCTGCAATTCCAAGTGAGCCTGTGTCTTGCCCAGGCCCCCTGCCCTGAGGCCACCACTCTCCCGGGTGCTTGCAAAGCCTTCCAGTAACTTGCTCATCATATGTAAGCCTGCGTAGATTTTTATAGACTCTTTGGTTATAAAGGAATGGTATATTATATATACTCTTCTGTAGCTTGCTTTTTAAAGTTAATATATCTTAGATTTTCATGTTAACACATGTTTATCAACCTCTGCTTTTTAATAGTCATGGGAGCCGTGATCTATTTAACCGATCTTCTTCTGGTGAACATTTTAGGTCGTTTATTGTATTTTCGTGAAGCACATAAATTTCCAAGGCAGCTTAAGCAAAAGACAAAAGACTTTTATTATCAGACTTTGACTAATAGTTGCTATTTTAGGTACCTTTTGTCTTTGGAATTTCTGTAAAAACACTTTGCAACATTTGTTTGGCTGTAGTGAAATTTTTGGAGCCTGTGTGCACCTAGAAGTGATCTCGTTTACCTTCTTTGACACCAGGAAGTCAGAGGCCCAGAGAAGTGAATTAATGTGCTCAAGGGCACAAAGGGGCAGAAATGGGATTAAAACCTGGCCCCTCTGTTTAGAACTCTTGGCTTCTAGATTTTCCTGGCTGCGACTTCTGCTGTAATTCTGTTAGATCTGGTGAATAATAATGATGAAAAAAGAGGTTTTTGGGTTTTTTTTTCTTTTTCCCCTGTGTAGGAAGCATTTAAAAATTATGTAAAGACTATAATTCTACTTACCCAGTAAGAATCTTTTGTGAGCTTATCCCATATTATGTAATTTAAAGGTCTGAGACATTTCTCAGTGAAATGGATACTGAAGTCCCTGCATGTAATCTTATGGGCTATGAACTGTAACTCGTGTTTGTATTCTTAATAAAGTGAGTGCTGTTGGCCTTGGTTGCCAGAGTGGCAGTGTGGGATTCTAGAGCTAGAGTAGTGGCTCAGTGTAAAAACAAATAGAGATTTAAAAGGGTGGAGTCTTAGGTTCTTAAAACCAATTAGTCGTGGATAAATGAGGAAGAACAGTGATTCAACTGTGACTGATGTTATAGGACAGGATAAAGGAAAAACATGGTGTCATGAATATTAACTGAATTTGGGCGATAAGGGGAGAATGAGTTTAGATAAGATGAATTTTCAGGTGTAATACATCCAGGGTTTTTAATCTATAGCCAGAAAAATTCATAGCATTTGAGGTTAAGGGGACCTCAGAAGTCATCTCACCTGATTCCTTTATTTTGTACCTCTGTGTGTTACTAGCTTGGTTACTAGCAGAACTAAGGCTACAACCCCAGGCTCTTGGAATCCATATCTAGTGCATGTGACTTTTGATCTCAGGGTTGTGAGTTCGATTCCCATGTTGGGTGTAGAGATAAATAAAAACTTTAAAAAAAATTTTTTTGTTTAAAGTAAGCTCTACGACCAGCATGGGGCTTGAACTCAAGACCCTGAGATCAGAAGCTGCATTCTCTACTGACTGAGCCAGCCGGGTGCCCACTTTCACCTTTTTCCAGTCTTTTACATTGCAGGATTTATTCATTCATTTCATAAGTGAATACCTGTTAGACACGGACTGTGTGCCAGGTTCAATGCTAGATGCTGAAAATATAACCAGGACTAAGTCACACATGGCTCCTGCCTGCACACAGCCCATAATTAAACAGAACATCAAGTGATTACAGTAGGACATGGACTAGGCAGCTCCTAGCAGGTAAAGCTAACTTTATCGAGGTCTTCCAGAAGAAGTGCCGGTTAAGCTGGAATCTCAGGATATGTGGAGTTAGCCAAGACACAGAAAGTGCTCAAGGCGAGCATACAGCATGGGAAAGCCTCGAGCTAGGAAGAGGATGGCTCCTTCAAGGAAACTAAAGAATTTTAATATGTCTGAGCATAGAATGTAGACGGAGAGGTGCTAGCAAGGAGGAGGATGATCACAGGGACCCAGGCGGACCAGGGCCCCTTTATTGAACCCCTATATAAGGGGGCACTGTGTGCTCCTGTACGTTGTTCTTGGGTGGCACCCCTTCCCAGAATGTGTTGTCGAATCCAGGAGGTCATGGCCTCTGTAAATAGGGGAAGACAAGGAAAAGTGAATTTGTCAGCGTTCTGAGTGATGTTGCAGGATGTCAAGCACAGATGAAGATCTCCACGTCAGGGAAGTGCTAATGAAGTCCAGAAGTGATTTCAGTGGCTTGCCAAAATGCTGGCAATAGTCTCTCTTGCCAAAATAGGCAGCTCTGTTTCAGAATTTTGCGTCTGCATATGGGTTCTCATTTTATAATGAGTCATGGAAGGAAAAGAATCTTCTTAGTTGAAATATGCCTTACCACCAGTTTTATTAGAATTCAGTTTCTCTTTCAAGCTGGAGATACCTGTATTTATTATGAAAAGTGCCATTTTGAACCTCAGAGAGTTAATATATTTTTTTATTGAAGTGAAGGCAGTTCACTGCACTTAGATTTCTTTTTGCTGAGCTAGTGAGATTAAAAGTTATTATGGGGCGCCTGGGTGGCTCAGTAGGTTAAGCTTCCAACTCTTGATTTCTGCTAAGGTTTCAGGGTGGTGAAATCCATCCCTGAGTCATCTTTCATGCTGGATGTGAAACCTGCTTAAGATTCTGTCTCTCCCCCTCTCTCCCTCTGTAAAGAAATAAATGAAAGCAATTATAGCAAAGGGGAGGGGTGTAGTACATATATACTGAGGAGGGGCAGAAGGATTGTTATTTTTAGAGAGGCAGTGGTAGGGGCAGAGGGTGAGGGAGAGAGAATGTCAAGCAGACTCCCCACTGACCGCAGAGCAGAATCGGGCTCAATCTCAAGACCCTGAGGTCTTGAGATCATGACCTGAGTGCTCACCGACGGAGCCACCTTGGCTCCAGAGGAGGGGCGGAAGTATTATTAATGGAACAAGATATTTACTTAAAGCCACACTAAAGAGAGTCCTTTAGACTGTTCAGTAAGAACGGGGCAGAATACGAATAAATTTGTTTAATTAGAACGAAACTCCTCAAATTATGTTTGGTATTCATTTTTGAGGCTGTAAAGAATTGCTTTTAGCTGCAGTTTGAGACAGCTTAACTAAGAAGTAACTTACTTGTTTCACCTAACTTGTTTGTTTCACCTACAGTGTTGTTCAGTGGCTCAGCAACGTCAGGATCAACATCTCTCTTTTCTTGGCTCCCTCCTCCTGTTGCCTGGCGGTCTCTCGATTGCTGCTCCAGGCAGGAAAGAAAAAAAAAAAAAGAAAGAAGAGAAAGGGGTGGGTGGGTGGTGCCAAATCACAAAGCTTACGTCTCATTGGCTAACTTGCAGTCACATGGCTGGCTACCTGCGCGCGAGGCTGTGGAAGTGAGTGACTTCTCCATTCTCAAGAGCATGCAGGTACAAGAGAGGTTAGAGCCTTCGGATAGTATCTGACCAGAGAGGGTCAAACCCTTAGTTCTCAAAAGCTGATATCAGCTGCTTAAAAGTAAGGGGAGTATAGCATTTAACAAGCCTGACCTTGCAACAGACTTTATTTATTTATTTTTTTCTCTTTCATAACGTGGATGGGTTTTGGTAATGATTACCTATCTTGTAATTATTTCAATTAAACACTTTGAAGTCACTTTGGACATATAGATCAATATTTTATTTTGATGTTAAATGAAGTAATTTTCAGTGATAATACATTGAGAAAGAATGTCTCAACTCGACATATGGCTTTTATATATTTAAAATGTGTTAAAGGTTAATATTTTTATTCGTACATTTGTGGTAAGTATTGCCAAGGTGATGCTAAATAAACTTGAATTTCTCTTTTGTTTCTCACACTACGAAATTCAGAAGTCAATGAAGCCATTTTAGAAGGCTTCCATTAAAAAAAACAGATGTATTAGAACTTGTGTGTAAAAAGTTAAAAGATTCGGGGCGCCTGGGTGGCTCAGTCGTTAAGCATCTGCCTTTGGCTCAGGTCATGATCCCAGGGTCCTGGGATGGAGCCCTGCTCAGCGGGAAGCCTGCTTCTCCCTCTCCCACTCCCCCTGCTTGTGTTCCTGCTGTCCCTATCTCTCTGTGAAATAAATAAATAAAATCTTTAAAAAAAAAAAAAAGTTAAAAGATTCAATCATTTGTAGATTACAAAAGACATCAAAGGGACCAAATTCAAGAATAACAGATGAGAGACATAGCCTTCCACCACTCCCTTGTTCCTGTACTGTGAATCCACATTCTTCCTTTGGCTTCCTTGAAAGCAGGCTTGAAGATCTTGCTGGCCTTTTGCCACACTGATAAGCACTTACTGAGAACTGATGTTGTGCATGGGGTTAGGCTAAAAACATTTGTCGTAGATCGATACTAAGCTCCAGTCGCTGTGGCGGTCTTCGAGCTACAGCTTTGCTCTGACACTAAAAAGGGCCATTTTGTAGTTAGAGCAGTCTACTTAAGAAGGCAGTGTTGTGTTAAATCAATTTTCATTCATAATAGGTAATGTTTTGATAAGTTTTTTTTTTTAAAGGATTTTATTTATTTGTCAGAGAGAACACAAGCAGGGGGAGCAGCAGAGGGAGAGGGAGAAGCGGGCTCCCCACTGAGCAAGGAGCCCGATGCGGGACTTGATCCTAGGACCCTGGGATTAGGACCCGAGCCGAAGGCAGATGCTTCACCCAGGTGTCCCATGTTTTGTTAAGTTTTTTATTTATTTTTTATTTTTTTATTTTTTTTAAAAGATTTTATTTATTTATTTGACAGAGAAAGACACAGCGAGAGAGGGAACGCAAACAGGGGGAGTGGGAGAGGGAGAAGCAGGCTTCCCACGGAGCAGGGAGCCCAATATGGGACTCGATCCCAGGACCCTGGGATCATGATGAGCCGAAGGCAGACGCTTAACGACTGAGCCACCCAGGCACCCTTGTTAAGTTTTTTAGAAGTTAGATGTAACTCACATGTTTCACATAGCTGAAGTTTTACTACACTAAGTTGTGTTTTAATGTAGGAATCTATTTTCTCCCAAACATGGAAAGTACATCATACATTACAGTTTGGAGTTGGATTCAGGATAGGAAAATTGCGGTGTCTTTCACCAGGAGCAACTAGAGGAATATGGCAGAAAATTTAGTAAATACATAATTAGAACAATTGAAATGTTCTGAGAGAGTTCTGGTTAATAGAGAATCACCCTATAAATAAAACAGTATAGATTATAATACTTTAGAGCTAAAAGTGGTTCATTAACAGTATATGCACATTATTTATTAGGTAAAAAGATGTCAGATGTGGCTTTAAATGTTTCCAACATTGAGCATCATTTTTCTATGTTCATCTTAGGTGATATGTTGAGTTATTTTAGCATGTGAGAGTCCTTTTTATAAATAGCAATTATCTAGCTCTTGGGAAAATTAAGACCAATAGAGCTTTCTTTTGGGTGAGAGACTTGCCTTTTTCCCTTTGTTCTCTGGTGACCCGAGTTTGAGGCACCTGTCTCTTCAATTTTTTTTCTTTAACTGGTTAGTATTTTGATCGAATTACCTTCTCTTTTTTATTGTTTGTGTCATAAAAATTTCTAAGGTTGGTTGTTTTCATTGGCTGTTTTTCATTTCAACTGTAAGATAGTCTGTGGTCTGTAATACACATTTTTTTTTTTTAAGATTTTACTTATTTATTTGACAGAGAGAGAGATAGTGAGAGCAGGAACAAGCAGGGGGAGTGGGAGAGGGAGAAGCAGGCTCCCCGCGGAGCAGGGAGCCCGATGTGGGACTCGATCCCAGGACCCTGGATCATGACCTGAGCCGAAGGCAGACGCTTAACGACTGAGCCACCCAGGCGCCCTGTAATACACGTTTTTGACCCACTTTGTCACAGTTGGGTACATTTCCCCCCCCCATTTAGGTCTTATGCCTGCATGTGCCTGGGTTCGGTCATGCTGTTTCCCTGGGTCTCCTGTCTTTTCAACATAGGATTGCAGCAACCCAGATGCAGGGATTAGGACACTATCTGCGGCTGTGAGTGAGCCCTGACCCACAGGGGATGGCCTCACGGCACAATGGTGACCTCATGTGAGCTGGCTAGCTCGAGATGTAAAAGTCAGAGAGCAGATAGCGTTAAAAAATTCCAAACTGGCAAATGCGCTTGAGGTAGGAACTGCAAAGGGAAGGGCTTCGTAGACTTTTTGGTCTTGTTTTGGAATCCATTCCTAGTGGTGACAAAGTTCCAAGTTGTTCTCGGTGCTGCATTCTTCTGTGTGTTAAATTAAAAATGAAAAAGGACGCCTTGTGGGTGTATGTCAAAATTACTGAAATCAAAAGAACTGCTTGGTGTAAGCGGGCTCTGGGATGTCAGGCAGGTTTTTAGCTGCCTATTCATTTGGGTAAGTCAAAATGATCATTAAGACAAAAACAAAAAACAGAAGTCCACATGAAGGCTAGAACTTAATATTTTCGGTAATTTGTTTAATAATAAAGGGGGAAAAGCCAGTACCAATGACTGCTGTCTTGAGAAACAGCATCTCATTCACAGTGGTGGGAACTTGGTGGATGATGTATATTTTATTCCTTTCCTTGTGCTCTGTGAAAAGTCCTATCCAGTTTGCTCATCTATAGTAAGTATAACAAGAGATACTTGTTTCCTGTTTAGGTTGAAATAAAAATTCAGATTTTTCCTCTATTTTTGGATGAAATTTTGATGAAATTCCACTGTTTCTGATGAAATTTTGATGTTAGATGATTACAGTTAAAATATTTACATTCAATATCTTCAGAACTATTAGTGTTATAGGCCTAAAATTGTAGTACTTGCAGATTTTTTGCTCTGTTCCATTTTTATGCTCTTTTAGTCCTGAAATTCATAAACTTAACATTAAGGTGAACTTCTAGATTTTTTAGAGAACCAGTAAATCGAGGGAGGTAATATCTTCTTAAAAGTATTCCTGGATATAATGAATTTGTTTCCTTTGTAGTTAGTAGTCCATTTTAAGAACATGAGAGATCTGCGTATTTCCTGCCAGCTACATGGAAAATGGTTATAGGTCAAGTTTGGAATTTTTTTTTTTTTTGAGGAAAAATTGTGTAAGCATAATTATTCTGAGATGGGAGTTTTTAATATGAATATACCTTCTGTTCTGTAATCTGCTTTTAAAATTTTAAAAAGAAAAACCCTTCTACATGTAATACAAACTGTTGCAACAAATTCTGACTATATATAGTAATGACAAAATATAGTATTGTAAAATTTTAAATGCTTAGGTGTCTTAAAGTCTTACCCTCCACCCCAAAGAGAATTAACTTGGGTAATTTTAAAAGTCTTAATATCATTTTCGTGAGCTTGAATTGTTCCATGTAAATAAATGCCATACCTACCTAGAATAGGAAAAATTGTATGTGGCTTCTAAATTGTGATTACTATTAATTCTTTCAGAGTAAACAAATAATGAAAGGAACACTACAAAGGTTTAAATAAATTGAAGGTAATAAAGTGATGACATGAATGACAACTTAAAAAAACATCTTGGTGAGATGATACAGATTACCAGGGATTTACTCGTCCGTTGATACAAGTAGGAAGTATGTGTTCATACATTTGCATTAGGGGCAGTATTCAGGACAGTAGCAGATAAAGAGCTGATTGCTCCTCAGGAAAATGACACGGTGGATGATTAAATTTGGGAGAGTATTACGGAGCAGGTGAGTCTAGAATGGATCCTTTTTGGAGCCTAAAGAGCAGAGTGTCAGTGTCGTAACGCCTTCCTCACTGTGTCCCACGCCAGACTCTCCCTCTCTCCGCCCTCGCTCTCATCCCCACATGCTCATCTACTCCTCTTGTGTTATTTCCTAGCTGGAAACTCATGACTCCTCCCAGGCTCCCCTTGATCGAACTGGTCAGGACCCCTGTTCTGCCTCATAAACACTGTTTCCTGCCTGTTCTCACTGCCACAGACCCATGGCTTCTCTGGGTCTCCCTCCTGACCTGCCCGTGCACCTCTCCTCTCTTTCACGGTGCCCCCAGACCCCTGCTCAGTGTCGCCCTCTGCCACCTCCATGGTAAAACCTTGTGTCACCCTGCCTGTGCTTCAGCCACCTCATTGTGCTTTAACTTTGGGAGTACCCAGGGCGTCCATACCCCGGCGCCTCTGCTGGCCTTTACTCCTTATCTGTCTGCCAGATGTGCAAATGCCCGTGCAAACTCGGCCTCCTGAACCCTTTGCTGACTGCCCCAGATCTAGGTGTTTCTCCACCTGGACTCTCACCACACTCTCCACGCAATTCTGTCAGCTAATGATCAAATCATATTGCCATTGCTGATGGCTTCTCTCTCACTGATGCATGCAAGTTCCTTAAGAGCAGGGACCAGTTTGTTAGAAGCACATCCAATTGACATTTACTGAATGAACAGTAGTCATTTGGGTGATTGGTTATAACTGGATCCTCCCTCTTATTAGAACATGTATTTCCCAGTAGTTTCCATTTAATGCTTTGCTTCCGTGGGATATCTCAGGGTAAGCGCCCATCATCCAATGCCTAGGAAATGAACTGAAAGAACTTATGTAGAGATAGGTGTCCCTTTTAAGGGTTTTAGGAGTGCTGGGTCAGGTCAAGGAAGAAAGAAGAGAATCGATTGTCTGTCCAGAGCGCTGGCAGAGATGGAGAGGGCCCTCACCAGCCCATTAGTTCATTACCTACATTTTATTACCTCACACATATTAGTTTTCAGTGCAGATAGGTGGATTCTGTGAGAACTGAACAGGAAGAGATGAATAGTAGGGAACCACGATTCAGCCAAGATGCCGGCGGTCTTCATGCATGCCTGTCCACCACCACCTTCCTCTACATGCCTCCCCTCTCTCCCACAGGACACCAGGACAGGTCCTACCACCACCCAGCAAAGTTATCGTGGGAGATTTCGAAAAATACTTACTGAGCAAATGACAAGGTCAATAGTATACAAAAAAACTAGGCAACGTTAGTTATTAAATGCAGTGTATAGTTTTGCATTTCATGGAAGCCAAGGCAAACTATTCCTGCAGGTCTTGTCTCTTACTTGACTTTACCATTTGGAAAGGCTTGTTTGGCCTTAAGAGAGATGTGTCTTCAGCAGGTAATAGGTTGGTCCATGTCTTAATGGTTAAGTTTTTCTCAAAAACCTTTTTGTCTTGACTTGGGGATCTATATGCCTGAGTGACTAGAACCTGAAAAGGGGGCCTGTTCCTCTTTACCCAACTACTTTCTTCAAAATGATGATAAATAAGTTCATTAGACTAGTTTGAAATTTTATTAAATTGAGGTTTTGGAGTAGAAGGAACAAAGATAGCAGACAGTGTTATCCAATTGTTTTCAAGTAAGCACATGTCTTTGATTCATGACTTTTGTTTTCCTGATGGAGGTTTCAATTTCATTAGAGTAAGTCCCAGGACGATTGGATCAGACATGATATTGGTAATTATCTTGTTGACAGATATCCAAATCTATGTAGAAGGTAATATGCAATTTTAAGGGTTTCTGACTAAGTTGATTCTTTGAAATCACATGTCCTGTTAATGGGTATAATAAATTATATTTTTAAATACAGCTGCATTGCCAGAATGGTAACATGTTAAAAAAGGGGACATGGGCAAATTTGGTTCATATTTTAATTTCCTACAAATCATGGTTCCTGTAGGACTTAAGGGAAACTGTTTTTTAGTACTATGAAGTACCCTTTTTATGAGCATTTTGGCTTTAAGCATCATTGAGATTTTTGCATCATTTCTGATCTTCAGTTTGGCCGGGGGGGGGGGGGGGCGGCGGGGAAGATAATCAAACTAGGTCATCAGCTACCATGTGGCACAATTTTGTCCTTAGGGAGCACAGTATATGGAGCAGAAGATTGAGGTCACAAGTTGATTTTCCAGCTCTAGGTAGAGGGCAGTCTGTTTGCTTATTTGCTCTTATGTTAAATTTTGAAGACATGTACTCTTAGAAGGATAGTATGTCAGTGTTTTCTTTCCTCCTTAAATGTAAATGTATTTTGAGTTGTCACATATGACAAAACCTGTATTATTTAGATTTTTGTCTCTATTTCCCAAGGAAGAAACATGGATTTTTTTTTGTAGCTAAGTGTTAACAATTTAAGTGCTCAGAATTTAGTTTAACCACCTTTATTTTTTTTTAAAGATTTTATTTGTGAGAGAGAGCGAGCGCGCGTGCATGAGTGAGCGTGAACAAAAGCAAGGGGAAGAGGTAGGCAGAGGGAGAAGTAGACTCCCCGCTGAGCAGGGAGCCCGACGCAGGGCTCCATCCCAGGACCCTGGGATCATGACCTGAGCCGAAGGCAGACGCTTAACCGACTGAGCCACCCAGGCATCCCCAATTTAACCACCTTTAAAAAATACTTTCTAATTTTGAAAAGGTGGTATGTTTACCCCATGATTAAAAAGTATAGAAAATATATTAGAACACCTTGTATCTCTCTGGTTCCTATTTTCTGAAAAGGTAAACAGTGTTAGTACTTGTATGTGTATTATGCAGTAATTTTGTTATGAACTTATAAGCAAAATGGAAAATGTGCTCTTATATTTTCATCATCACACGGCAGAGCATTCTGTCTACAGTGCTCTTTACTGTGGTTTTCTCATTTACAACAGAACATGTCCTAGTTCTCCGTTACAACTGTGCTATTTCATTATCTAAATGTACCATAAGTTTAACCAGTCTTCTATATGGACATTTGGGTTGCTTTTTGATCTTGTCCTTTGCAAACAAGTTTACAGTGGAAACCCTTCAGTTAATGTCACTGAATTCCCATGTAGGGTTCACAATAGGGTAAATTCTTGCTGACCAGCTATAAATTCACCAGTTGATGCTAGGGTGTGTTAGAGAAGGCTTATCATAAAGCTTTTATTGTTTTTAAAACGTCAGTTAAAGTTCTGCAGACGGACATGACCAGAATTGTTTTAAATGTTTGGATGAGATTCTTGGTGGGTAGCATGGAAAATTGTATCATGATGTACAGGTCAGACAATTCCAGTCACTACCTGAGGCAGAGTGGCGCTGTGTTCTAGGGATGGCGTTTGAGGTCTTCATGGCTGGATAAGTAAGGGCGCACGCTGATACGAGGGGCTCCCCTCTTGAAATGCCAGTTCTCCAGCCATTAAGAAAGCCAGAGAGGAGGACAGCTTTTCCTGAAATGCAGGTGCCACCCTCCTCCGCTTCCCTTGTTAGAGTCAATGCCTCAGTTCTGCAGCTGCAGGTGAAACAGTGACCAGGCAAAGCACAGATGAAAAGCAGCTAAGCACCAAGAGCCTTGCATGACTGGGGTGCAGTCAGACTCGGGCACTTGATGCTTTCCAGGGTGTACCGTAACAAACACTACTTACTGTTCATTCTAGTGTGACCTTAGCAGGATTCCTACTACAGTGTTGGGTCCTAGAGAACTTTCTAAACTTTCAGAGTATACCTGTCCTGACACTGTTAACAGTTCCAAAATATGGAGAAGAGGACTTTTATAAATACAGATGCCACTTTGTTATGAAAAGCCAAAGCAACCAAAATATAATAAAGGAAATGTATAGTCCCCAGTCTCACTTGTGGACCTAAGCCATCCGAATCCTCAGCAGCAAACTAGGGAACAGCTTACACTGTTGGACTGACATACCTGAAAAAATTAAGTTTGTTTTGGGGGATGGGGTGGGGTTGTGAAATGGGTCAACAGGGTCAAAAGGTACAAACTTCCAGTTATAAAATAAATAGGTCATGGGGATGTAACGTACAGCACAGGACTAGAGTTGATAATACTGTATTGTGTATTTGAAACTTGTTAAGAGAGTAGAATTTAAAGTTCTCATAAGAAAAAAAAGGTAGCTATGTCTGGTAACATGTTAACTAGACTGTTAGGGTGACCATTTCCCAGTATATACAAACAGTGAATCATTACCTTACACATCTGAAACTAATATATTAAATGTCACTTTTACCTCAGAAAAAAGGGGGGGGGATTACATTTCCGATGATTAAAAAAAGTTTTTTAATTAAAACAAAAGAATAGGTCTTAAGAATTTTAAGCCACTATGGCTTAAGAAAGCCTTTAACAAAATGGATCGGGTGGGAGGATGGGTTAGCCCGGTGGTGGGTATTGAGGAGGGCACGTTCTGCATGGAGCGCTGGGTGTTATGCACAAACAATGAATCATGGAACACTTCATCTAAAACTAATGATGTAATGTATGGTGTAATATATGGTGATTAACATAACAATAAAAAACCTGGAAAAAAACCAAAACAAAACAAAAAGGATCAAATTAAATAGAAGCTAGTAAAAACCATGATGATTTCAGAGCCTAATATGGAATCAGCAAATCCAACTTGTATTTCCTGAACACTTCAGAAACAGTGTGGACAGATTCTTAACATGATGTAGAGGTATTATTTTAAAATCTATATACATTGAGAAACATAGTTAATCTTAAGCCAAGATAAAAGTAAAGCTATCTACTTTAAAATAATGTTAGTAATGGAATTGACCATTTAATAAGAAAAAAAGATAATATCAAGTAATTTATCCAAACAATATTACTAGCAAATACTTTATAGTAAATTGTAAAAATGTAATACAGTGAAAGAAATTTAGTTTATACAAAGAAACCAAACGTAATATATAGCTATTGCCTCACTTTGGAATAAGAAATAATTTGAAGGAAAAATATAAAATCTGGTGCTACAAAAGGAGTACCTATATTTTGAACCTGAAGGCGGAAAAACAATGTTTAATACATTTATCTCCCTATGAAATAATGTACTAGAACTTGACTAGTGAATTTCATCTGGAAGTCTCAGTAGGCAAGAATTTTTTTTTTTAAAGATTTTTTTATTTATTTATTCATGAGAGACAGAGAGAGAGAGAGAGAGAGAGAGGCAGAGGGAGAAGCAGGCTCCCAAGGAGCAGAGAGCCCGATGCGGGACTTGATCCCAGGACCCTGAGATCATGACCTGAGCCGAAGGCAGACGCTTAACCATCTGAGCCACCCAGGCGCCCCAGTAGGCAAGAATTTTAAAGAATGTTTTCTTCAAAAATGTTAATATAAAGTACTTATATCTCAGATTTTGTAAATAATTATAACCTAACAGTTTTAAAACTCTGATACTGTGTTAAATAATAAAGTTAATTAGCATAGAAATTCTAGAAAGAGAATCAAACATTGTTAAGGGATTCAAGGAATGATAAACTCAAAGCAATCTATCAATAAATAAATGATTATTTCAGTTAAGTATTGGTAGGACATACAGCAATGATGTCAGGAGAATGCATTTATATCTGCAGTATGTTACAGGAAATTCTAGATGGTCAAAGAGTTAAAAGCTGTTTTTGGATGTTCTGTTTGTATAAAATCATATAAAACTATAAACATATAAGTTTGTACAAACATATAAAACACAGATGTTTATCTACATGTAGGTTTATTGAAAGGAAGAGTTACCAAATAACAGGCTTGGTATAATAAAGTAACATTTTATTACAATTACTGCATAAATGATTGTTTTTAGTTTTATATTAGATCTCCACCCCATCTCCACTTTCCAAGGTGGGTGACAACGGTAGAGAATGGGTGTTGGAGGCCTAAGTTCTGACTTTGAATCTGTCCCATAGATGCCATCCCACATGGGCAAGGTCCTTCCCACCCTGGAACCTCGCTTTCCCTATGGAGAGTTACTGAGTGGATGAAAGAGGGGAAAAATGAGAACTATGTAATTATTATAATGTTACATGAGAAATAGAACTCCTAAGAACCTTTTAGGAAATGACATGAAATAAAGGAATACTAATTTCAGATACTTTGACAAACTGTAAAATATTTAGATTATTTTTCATTAATTAGTTCATTAATATGTGACTCCATAAAGTTCTCCCTTCAGGACTTTAATATTAGGACTGTGAACTTGGTTGCTTTCTTCATGTGCTTTGGAAATGGCAGTTAGTACTAAACAGCTATTAATGATTAGTAAGGAAGACTAATGGACAAATACTTTCCCCTTCTCAAAGTATTTTTATTTTTATTTTTTTTAAGATTTTATTTATTTGTTTGACAGAGAGACACAGTGAGAGAGGGAACACAAGCAGGGGGAGTGGGAGAGGGAGAAGCAGGCTTCCTGCTGAGCAGGGAGCCCGATGCGGGGCTCGATCCCAGGACCCTGGGAGCCAAAGGCAGACGCTTAATGACTGAGCCACCCAGGCACCCCAATTGAAGTATTTTTTTTTTTTTAAAGATTTTATTTATTTATTCATAAGAGAGGCAGAGGGAGAAGTAGGCTCCCTACTGAGCAGGGAGCCCGATGCGGGACTCGATCCCAGGACCCTGGTATCATGACCTGAGCCCAAGGCAGACGCTTAACCATCTGAGCCACCCAGGCACCCCCGACTGAAGTATTTTTAAAACACAAAAGATACTTTAGTCATTTTAGAACAGTGAATTATCAAGTATTAATACAAATATGAATTGTTTAACCATAGAAAGTACCATAGAAAATGAGAGCCTTCTCCCCCCCCACCCCCCACCCCCTTCTTTATTTTAAAGAATATATTGAGTGTTTTTTGTCATTGGTTCTTGGAGCATGAATACTGAGGTTTATTTTCCTTCAAGAAATTACTTTAGTTTTCCTCCCCCTGAAAAATTGGAGAAAATAATTTCTGTCTGTAAAATTTTCTTAGGTTGGTTTTTTATCACAGAATGTGAATGTCGTAGGGAATGCCTCTGAAAACAAGGGAACTTTTTTTTTCCCTTAGTTTCTTGTGTCTTTTTTTTTTTTTTTTTCATGTTTTGTTTTGATTACTTGGCCTACTTACTTCAAGAAGCTAAGCAGCTTGTTTTGTGTTCTTCCAATTCTGTTTGATATTTAAAGTGACTGAGGCATTTGGAATCGTTCCAACACTGAACAGTTTTTCATTTAAAATAGAGTAATTCCCAGGACACCGTGGCATAGATAGTGAATAATCACTTAGCACAGCATCTTAGTTGGATTTGGAGTATTAGCATGAGCTTAAAAAAAAAACAAAACCATAGGCCATTATTAGTACTTGGAGAGGGGAAAAACAATAAAGCTTGTGTTTCATAGAAAACGGAAAAGGATGGTCAAGAATATAGTACTTTTAGCAGTGAACTTAAGGGGCAAAATATGAGTAGATTTTCAATATATGTAATGATTTATTAGAGATTAGGAAATGACTCGTCAGCAGTACAAATCTTTGTAATGACCAGGCCATCAGCAGGAAAGGATGGGAAGTTTGTAGAAAATGTGTAGGAAGAAGGAGAGGCATTGAAAGTCCAATCACTTGTGTTTTCCTTTCAGTATATGTGATCACAATACAGAGTCAGAGGACTTGTCATAGTCACAGTACTGTACCAATTTACCTAGAAAATCAGAAACTGCAATATGAACATTATTTTGCACGCAGTTTTCATGTTTCTGGATTGCTAAATTCACGTGTAATTCTCTGCCCTTTGTAAATCTTTTAAAGTCAGAGCTAAAGACCTTGTCTGTGTTTATAAATTCCAAACATCTAGATATTTGATTAGTTCCTGCTCTGATCCATATGCTTTCCTTATGTAAACATAGCTTAAATGCATTTCTGTGGCTTATCTAGTTGTTTTTGAACCCAGGTGGTAGTGATTATAAAAATTAAAATCTCATATTTTCCTATGTATACTTATTCCTTTTACAGTTGAAAAGGGCAGGCAAAAGAATCCCAGAAGTTTGTGTATCCAGACACAGACGTCTCCAGATGTGCTGTCCTCTGAAAAAACACTTGAATTGGCTCAATATAAAACAAAATGTGAAAACCAAAGTGGATTTATCCTGCAGCTCAAGCAGCTTCTGTCCTGTGGTAATATCAAATTTGAAGCATTAACAGTTGTGATTCAGCACCTACTCTCTGAGGTAAGGATGTCTACCCTCGAAAGAGTCTTTTCTCATTGAGGTGAGAGGCGTAGGAGGGGGGCAGTATTCACGCTTTTGTCTTGGGAATACTTTTCAGTTAATGAATGGTAAGAGCAGATATAATTCACCCAATTATGCTTTGTCATCTCACTTGATACCTGAGTCACTCTCTAGAAATTTGGGATTGAAACATTTCTACTACCTTCTTTTTGTTTCCAGAATCACTTAGACCAACAACGGCATAATTGTTATACTTTATACGCCTCCAGCGCATATTAGCATTATCAGTTTTTTAACTTACTTTTTTGTCTAACTGTACACAGCTTTCTGTATTACCTTTAATGCTTTGAAAAATGAGATTGATTATATTTGTGGGTCAAAGAACACTTCTGAGGTAACTCCCAGTATGGGTCTGGGGACTCTGAGAATTTCCGTCCATTCCTAAAATAGTTTGTGGTACAAATGCAAAACAGATTTTCTTTGCTTATTTATTCTTCCCTGACATTCTCCAAGGATGTTAGTTCAGGGACTAGTTAAAATTCATTGAGAAAACCAAGTATCTGTGAACTATGCTACTGGCCTAGCAACAGAAACTGCAATAATCTAAGGGGAAACACTGGGATGAGATCATATTTGAGCTCTTTAGATATTTTTTTGAATATTATTTGACAGAGTGCGCGTGCACATGCTTGAGCTGGGGGAAGGAGCAGAGGGAAGGACTCTCAAGCAGACTCCCTGATGAGCAAGGAGCCCAACCCAGGGCTCGATCTCATGACCCTAAGATCATGACCTGAGCTGAAATCAAGAGTCAGAGGCTTAACCCACGGAGCTACCCAGGCTTTTAAAATATTTAAAGTATTTTTAAATCATAGTCTAAAAAGATGGGTATTACATAACATCTCGAGAAGAAAACTGTTCAGTTTGCTTGTTCTGTAGGTCAGTTCAATCCAACCAATGTATGTTCCTTTCCTACAGAAGCTACTGTGATACAGTTACCAGTCTGGGGCAGGGGAGCCAGGCACCTGGTCTGTGCCTTTGCAAGTTACCAAGCTAATAGACAGTTAAGATCAATATTTGATGAACATTTTACAGCTTTGTCCAAAACATTGCTTTGAGAGGGAGATGGACACATTTACCTAGTTATTACAGTAGTATGTAGTCCTCCTGTTTCTCTTTAATATGTAAGGAAGGAATTGGAAAGCTGGCTCATATAACCAAGTAAGCTAAATTGGAAATGACATAATATTAAATGTAGGAAACAATTTGTCTGTCTATTTTGTGATAAACCAATTATCTTGCTTTACTATATTAGCCTAACCAGCCTCTCGTTCAATTCCTTCCTCTCCTTTCCCTCCCACATGAGATGAGTCATCAGTGCCGTGAGCCCTCATCCTGCACTGTTGCTGCTCTTCATCCCCTCTTTTCCATTCGTACTGATGCCAGCATTGTTCGGATTCCACATAACTGTCTACTGGATTACGATAACGTCTTAATTAGTCTTTAGGCTTGCACTGTCTTTACTATAATCTACCCCAAGCAGTGCTAACAGATTCATCTTTCCAAAGCATTCCACTCTGCTGATTCAGACCTTCAGTGGTTTCCCCATTGTCTGCAGCTGACCTGTCCAGCATGGTAGCTACTAGCTTTATGAAGGTACCGAGCACTTGAAGTGCCGTAAGGCTAAAATAAGATATGCAGACAAGCATTAAAACATACACCTGGATTTCAAAGACAGTATGAAAAAAGGGTGTAAGATACCTTGTGAATAATTTTTCTGCTGACTATATGTTGAAATGATAATATGTTGGATATACTGAGTTAAATAAAACACATTAAAATTTAATCTTTTAAACTTTTAAGAAATGTGGCTACTAGGAAACTAAAATTAGATACATGGCTCACATTATATTTCCTCTGGATGACTCTGGGGTATAACTTGGAGTGTAAGACTCTATAATTTGGCACGAGCTGCCCTTTTAAGCCTCACCTCACTGCCTATCTGCTCCGTATAATTAGTGAGGTAGAGGAGAAGCAAGAGGGATATAATGTGTGTTGAATATTTATGAAGTTCTAGACATTCTTACTTATTAAATCTTGTCCAAAGACACAAGTTGGAATTTACTAGGAAGA